>NC_037683.1:100018118-100265846 GCF_003255815.1 Theropithecus gelada
CTTGGAGCCTTGGACCACATCATCCTGGTGAAGTGCAAAATAGGATAACT
Organism: Theropithecus gelada; assembly: GCF_003255815.1. Classification (NCBI taxonomy): domain Eukaryota; kingdom Metazoa; phylum Chordata; class Mammalia; order Primates; family Cercopithecidae; genus Theropithecus; species Theropithecus gelada. The sequence goes on from NC_037683.1 coordinate 100,018,169, forward strand.
TTGAGTAAACTTAAAGCCAAAGGTAATCAAGATAATCTGGGTCCTTGACCTAGTTCGGGAGACCTACATTAAGAAGGCAGAGCAGGATGCAGTGGGAATGGGGTGGAAAGTGGAAACTGTTGACGCCAAATGCTCCTGAGTCTGGCTTGAGTGCAGATGTTGTCACTTAGCTCAATGCACAAAAGCATCCCAGCAAAGTTCCATACTTTAGATATTCTTGAATTTGGCAATTTTTATTTTATATTTTTGGACACTCTTCTGGAATAATCTGTCAATTAACATATACCAGATTCACTTTGGTTTTTTTTCCTTTAGCAAACCCTACAAAAATGTTTCCCAAATCCATCAGTTCCCCAGGGTTTTCTAGTAATCACAAGCAGACCTCCCCATGTGTCGGCCGACTGCGGTGTTCCCTAACATTCCACCGGCACCGCAAGTTTGAGTACTCCTCTGGGACAAAGCCTTCCGTCATGCTCTGGCCAGGATCCTGCACTGACAGAGCCAGGTACATCTGTAGAGTTGACAAGGGTAGTTTTTAGAAACACAGCAAATTGATTCTGGATTATGTTTTAAGTACAGTAATGAGGTTAAAAGAAAGAGGAGCAGACAAAACAGGTACCACAGATTAGAAAAGAGAATGATGTCACAAGAATACAGGCTTACAAGCTCAGAAACCTAGGTCTCATCCCAAAATGCTAATAAGTATCAATACGGCCTTCAAAAAATTCCTCAACATTGCTGGCTTCACTTTCCTTCTCATTTATCAAATGGGGCATTGGACTATATTCCAACTCAAAAATTGTTAAGAATACATTGACTTTCAAAATACATAATACAGATGTCTTCATACACTTTGGAGAAAAAAACAGCGCCTTATGTGATAAGTAGATACTTAGAGTGGAAATCAAGTAGCACATGGGAAGAAACTGCACAGGGAAGCTATCTCACTGTTAGGTGATCCCATCTCTCAAACTGAATAATTATATATTTTTATAAGTGGTTTATATTAGCAATACCTTGAAATAGAAAACACTGTTTTTTAAAAAAAATCATTTAAAGATTTTTCTTCTCATTCTTTCAGGTGTCAGAATAACAACTTCAATTTATTATGACTCTCTTGTTTGTCATGCGTCACGTTACAGTAATCACTAATTCACACACCAATCCAATGGAGTAGTCTTTCTTATGCCCCTTCTTCTGATGAAGAAATTAAGCTTTGGAGAGGTTAAAGACCTTTCCCAAGTCACACAGCTGGTAAGTGTCAGGGCTGGGATCTGGAACCAGACATCTGACCATAGTGACGATTTCTGTCCATTCATCACCAGTGCCATCCTGGTGATACTGAGAGAAATGCTCTGAAATTCACTTGACTTCTCTCCAATGTACTTAATGCTGTGAAAAGGCCTTTCAGAAAAGGTAAAGACTGAGAAGCTGCCTTTGTCTTCAGAAGAATTCTAGGGGTCCAGGCTGTGTGAATTATGGGTAATCAGCATAATATCCCCAACAAGAAGGGAGGCTCTAGCTTGTTGGAGTGCTTGTTCTCTCTCCTTATTATCTACTCCTGGTAGAGGTAACACAAATAGCTCCTCTGAACAACAAAAGGGTCATGTTCTCAAGGTCTTTTTCCTTAAGACTTAAGCTTGACCACATCGCATTGATTTAACTCCTCTCTTTTGCATTTGGCTTGCCAAGATTTCAAAAACAAGTATTACTGTGTCACCAGATTAGTACTTACGGAACTCAAGTTTCATGGTTTTGTCTGAAGCTAGAAACAGAATTAAGCAATTCCAAAATGACCATCGGACACCACATTCTATTCCCAGCCCCTCCTGGGGCAGGGAAGAATGATGTGATTTGCCAAGTGTCAAATCCATCCCACACGGCCAGCCTGAAAATGCATCCTGACTCAGGCTTTTTCTTGTTTTAATTTGTTTATTTGTGATGGGGACTTGCTGCTTCTAGGAGGGTCCCATTAAAAAAAAAATCTCAGAAGACATCAAAAACTTCTGGCAAAACAACATCTTGATGATTTAAGTGTAAATATGTCAGAGACATATGGTTTCTATTATTCACGAAATAACACATGGGTTTAAAAATCAAGGGGAAAAGTGTTTGGTAAAACACATTGAGGACTTGGCTAAATGTTTTTTAAAGGTCAGGTCTGAAGCCTCAAGGGGGAAACCCACTGAGGGGAACAAATCCAGGCTCCCAGCCCCTCCCTCGTTTGTCTCTTTTCTTGATCAGAGATGGCACATGTGTTGTCACCAGAGCACTGATGCATCTGCCACCACAATGACGTTTATCCAGCAAATTGTGTTTTGATGGACAAATCTAGGTCCTGATTTAATCCCTGTTGTTTGCTAGCAATGGCAGTTTGAGGCAAGTTAATGGATCTGAAAAATGGAAAAATATAGCTCACAGAATTATTGTGAGCATTTGTGTTAATACATGTCAGTTGCCTGGCACATAGTAGATGCTTAACAAGAGGCAACTTTTAACAATAATCATTGTTCACTTGAAAAGTGGTATTAGGAAAGGTGGGTAAGGGAACCTAGGACCAAAATTGTTTCTGGAGTATGAAGAATCCGTAGGATCACATGAGATCCTCTAACCCCCTCTCTACCCAAAGATGCAACCAGTGGGGGAAGAGGGAATGTGTACCAACAGTTGCTAAACCTAAACAAAAAACAAGAAAGAGCACAAATCTGGGAGGTCATAATAAACTCAGTCTCCATTGACCAACTCACCAAGGTACTTGTTCAAGGCCCACTTTTAAACAGTTTTCCTAATTTCAGGATATTTATTCAAATCTGATAATATTTGGATTAAGTTTTTTAAGTCAATGAATTTTGACAGCTTTATTGAGTTATGACTGACTTACCAAAAAATGACACATCTTTGAAGTGTATAATTTGATAAGGTTTGACATATGTATATACTTGTGAGACCATCACCACAGTTAACATACTAAACGTATCCATCACTAAGAATGATGTTAGCTATGTATTTTTTTTGTCTTTTGTCAGGCTAAGGCTATTCTTTTATATTCCTAGTTTTTGTGAATTTTTATCAGAATTTGATGTTGAGTTTTGTCAAAACCATTGTGATTATTGTATGGTTTTCTTTTTTAGTCTGTTAGTAGAGTGTTTTATGTCGATTGACTTTCTAATGTTAAACTGTTTTAGCATTCTTGTCATGATACAATATCCCCGTTGGGTTCAATTTGCTGAAGTTTGCTAATAATATTTGCATCGGTATTTATGAGGGACATTAATCTATAGTTTTTTTCTTACAAGGTTTTTGTTTGGTTTTGGTGTTAGTGTACTGCTTTCCTCATAGACTGAGTTGTAAAGTATTCCCTCCTCTTTGATTTTCTAGAAGAATTTGTGTAGAGTTCATATTATTTATTTCTTAAATGCTTGGTAGAATTTGCTAGTGATTTGGTAGAATTTGCTAGCCATCTGGGCCTGGGATTTTATTTGTTGTAAGGTTTTAAGCTATCAATTTAATTTCCTTAGTACTATATTATAGGGCCTTCAGGTTATCTGTTTATCTTAAATGAACTTTGGTAATTTGTGAGATTCAAGAAATGTTCCCATTTTATGTAAGTTCTAGAATTTATCCTCCTAAAGTTATTGATAATATTTCATTACTATCATTTTAATATATGTGTCATTTGTAATGATGCTGCCGCCCTCATTCATAATATTCTTAATTTGTATCTTTTCTCATTTTTATCCTGATCAGGGTGGCTAGAGGTTTGTCAGTTTTAATAATCTTCTTAAAGAACCACAGAACCAACTCTCGATTTTATTTATTTTCTCAAGGTGAAAGGTCAGGTCATTGATTTGATACTTTCTTCTTTTCTAATAAAGGCATTTTGGTGCTATACATGTCGCTCTATGTACTGCTTTAGCTTCATTCTACAAATTTTTCTATATGTTATATTTTCATTTCATTTAGTTTAAAATATTTTCTAAATATTTTTATTTCCCTTTTAATGTTGATAGTGGGACTAAGGAAGAGAGATTGGAAGACAGCGTTTCTTTTAATTAAGCCTCTACCACTATAAACATCCTCTGATAGTTCTCTAATGTCTTTTACCAAAAAGTTGATTGAATCTTTTCAGTCCCTCTGTTTTTTGGCATCACCAATCTTAATATTTCTGGTCAGATATAAATGTTATTTCAATATGAGGTACAGTTAATATGGTATATTCAATTAAATCAGATGGAATAAAGATGTGGAGAGGTTTATCAGGGAAAAATAACACTGACGCTCAGGAATCCTTCATGGGGAAACAAAACATAGCTGCAATCAAAAGAACAAAGGAAAGGAGACTATTATTTAATAACATATACCAAAGAGTCTGCCAATGAACCTCAAATTGCTAGGAACTTTCCACACATATTTTCTTTGCCCAACCTAAAGAATTTTTGATCTGATGACGTGTGAGTGCTCTTCATATAGGCATTCTGTGACCTGCTTCATTTGCTGTTTTCTTGTTGTGTTTGCCCTTGTACATTCAGTTTCAATTAAGAAAGGGAGAGAGGAGGCTATATACTGCCAGCTTAGCCCTGTAAATATTTGCAGTGTTTATGACAGATGTTTTCCTGTTATGAAGGAATCTGACCTTCATTAAAAATCTGGAACTTTTAAAATGTAATGGCAAAACATCACAAACAACAGCAGGGTTTGCTGGAGATTTTCATATATTTCAAGATGCAGAGTCTAACTTGAAGAAACCAGTAATTATCATGACTATTAACTATTTGTTGGGAAAGTGGTCAGAGGGTAGAAAAGAACCACAGTTAACACTTTTGTGGCTCTAATCACCATCCTACTCCAGCATTCTGCAAGACGGGCCATTTAATACTATCATTTCATAAACCAACAACATGGCTTTCATTATATCTAGTGAAGTATTCTTCTTCCTGATGTTTGGAATACAAATTAAAGCACACACAAAATCCTAAGTATCAAGCTTACGTGTTTCTCATAATTTTTACCATTAAAGTGATATAAATGTGTGACATATGAAAAACTGCATAAAAATACCATGAAAAAAACATAATACAAGTTTTAGAGTTTTCCAACTGACCACACCTTTTCCCTCAATGGGTGAAGACAATCTGAGTTTCCCTAGGTCCACTAACTTCTTTTAGGTTGAGGCTTATGGGCTTGGATTTACCCACTTGGCTGACATGTTGCCTTCTTTAGGATTATTGGGATTTGGATTCACCATGACTTCTATTTGAAGGGGAAAAAAACAGTATATATGACATTGTTGTTCCTCAGGATTGCCAGAACTGGAATGTGCAAATTGTAGAAACCATATGCACATGGACACAATGTATGTTACTTGCGTCGTACACCCAAGAAAAGAAAACTAGAGTGCTGTGACCAAGCGCCATCTAGAAAATTAACTCTGAGCAAGAAAAGTAAGTCACAGAAAGGCATGTACCATATGAAACCATTTCCGTGTTTTTAAAATTCCCAGAACAATACTGTAATTAGTTTATGGAAACATACATATGTGATTAAAACAAAAACAGAGACAGAAAAAAGGACTCAACAGTTCTCAAGATTATGGCTTCTTCTGGGAAACTAGAGAAAGGAATAGAATTGGGTGGGCTAAAAAAGGTAATTCAACTTTATCTGAAGTTTCATTTCTTTAAAAAATTTGATGAAATATCAATATAAATTATTTATAGTTATTTATTTTATATATTATTTGTTTATACTTATATAAATCTAGGTTGTGGGAACATAGACTATTTTCCATTCTCTATTTTCTCTGTCTTTTAAATATTTTATAATTAAAAATTTAAAAAGAAATTTATATTCCCTGATGTGGAAAATTCTCCCTTGTTAAGGGAAAAAGTGATTATAGAAAAATATATGTTTTCTGTGACAATTTCTGAAAAAGATGAATACAGAAGTATATATTCATATATATTATAATTACATATATAATTAAATTGTATATGTTTATAATTACATATAATATATACAGTTAATATTATTCATACAGTTATATATAATAGATAAGATATATTCAATTTATATATAAAATGTATATTCTAAATATATATAATTACATCTATAAGTATATAATTATATATTTATATACTATATAATATGTAATATATTATACAATTAAACATATTATAAATACCTAAAATATGTAATTAAATATATAATGAATATATATAATTATAAATACATAGAAGATGTTGACTATACACAAAATTGTTTTTTGTAGTTACATGCTGGCAAGAAAGCGGAATTGTGTGAGGGGTATGGGTAAAGGGGTACCTTCACTTTTTTTACTTTGTATACTTACCTAATTTTATGAAATGCACATGATTCATCTATTGCTTTATAATAAATAAATGAAAAGACAAACCTGTGTTCTTTCTACGAAAACAAAGAATAACAACACCAGCAATGTCTACCTATTTCATAGTCTTCAGAGCTGTGTCTCTCTGCAGAACTGCAGGAATTTCACTCAAACTCAGTTTTCTCTAGATCACAAAGACCTGTATTTCTCACTCCAAGACCCCAAATAAAGGCCAAGGTAACCTTATCTCATTGGCTATTCCTTGGAGGAGGAGATAATTGATAATACTGAGAACCCAACCAGGATAAGCCAGCCAGAGCACGGGGGAAGAGTGGAAAAGACACTGGTTTAGGGTCAGTTAGTGTCCCCAAAGCCACCTGAAGGCACTGGGTCCCCACGACTGAACACGATGTTCTAACAGAATTTCAGAAGTTTGCAAAAACCTAAGAGGTTGTAGGACTATATTCTTGCTAAATGGGATGCCCTTTGACTTCACTTCCATCCCTAATTCCGAATCCTTTAGGTGGATTGTCTCAGCCATCTGCCTGCTAAGGCCCCAACCCTCTCTTTCCTATGCTCCTGGCCACCAGGGCGGAGGCGGCCAGAGGATATCAGCTTCAAAGCTGTGGGCCAGGTGGTCTCCCTGCAGGTGGATGGGGCCTCAGCACTGCCCCGTCTGCCCCCGTGTGACTCCTGTCATGGTGCTCTCTCCTGTCCTGGATGATGATTTCAAACTTGCCCCTCAGCAGGTGCCCTCAACTACTTCACAGAGAAAAGACAAGACACTGGCCAATCACTCCTCTGTGTCCCAACAGCAAATTAAACACCCATCTGCATTTGGGCTCACAGTGTTCTCTGTCTCTCTTTCTGCTGTGGCCTAACCCTCCACTTGTGCCTCCCAACCCCATCCCCATCCACCAATCTAAGAACGTTTCTCTACCAGGTGTCTCTTCTCTTACCTGTATCTTCAATATCTTTCTCTCTACCCCCATCAGCATTTAAACACACTCGAATCTCTCACAAAAAGATCTACCTTCAGTCTCATTCACCTCCATCAGAACTTTCTCTGAATGTCTACATGCATGTTCCTCCATCTTGCTGCTTGCCCTACTCAGAAACCATGGGCTCTCTACCAAGCATCTCTTTTGCCCCCAGCTCTTCTCACCCCACCCTCTTCCATCCCCTTAGCCTCTTCCAAGGAAGACTATATCCTTGATCATTCTTTGTCATCTTTGCAGGGTGGGTCTCTGACTTTATTATTGTGGTTGATGGTGCCGCCTCGTTTCCATTCATTGGCCAACATTGAGAGCTGCATGTGCTACTTCAGAAGCAAGCTCACCTGGAAACAAATGACTTAATTTTCTACTGGACACTAATAGTCTCATATCATAAAGGTAAAGACTGAATTCTGCCTTTGAACATGACTTTGACCATCCTCATTGTGAAATAATAATCCTGGCCTTATTCTAGGGCACATTGAGTTTCTCCTGAGCACATGCCAACTGATCCTCAAATATCAACCTTGACAGAAGGCTTCTCTGAGGTGACGGATAGCTCATCTAGCTCCCTGCATTATATCCCTTTTCTTAATCTGTACTGTAGTGTAATTAATTATTTGTGAGTCTAGCTCTTCCATCAGCTAGTGAATAGGACCATTTCTTCATGGCCATTGTCTAGACCTTCGGATGGTGGAGGACTTACTGAAAATTGTCCAGTAATTAGAGCTTGCCATTGGACAAATCTGAATTCAAATTCCACCTCCTTTACTGATTAGTTGTATAATTCTGGGTAAAGCACTAGCTTCCCTGAATCTCAGTTTTCTCATCTGTAAATTGAGAGAGGAATAATTCCCATTTTAGAGGCTGTCGTATGGGTGTTTAATCCATAGTAAATGTCTGAAAAATAATAGCTACTATTAATTATTGTGTCCGTTATGACCAGTAGGCACACAACAGGATTAGGGCTAATGTATAACCTTGTGATGCTGCCTTTAATTTCTCTGTGGCTGAAATAGGTGTTTCTTCAGAGGTTTCAGTTGAGGTACTGTATAATTGTCCCATAGTCTGAGATCCTGTCATACATCAACTTAATCTGTGTTATCTGATCATATATTGAATGAAACTTTAGCATAACCAACCTCTATGTCTTCCTCCTGCAAACCTCTCTTTGGAAGAATTTGTCATGCCCAGCAATTCCATGGCTATGTAACTGAAGACGTCAGTTCAGCTCCTGTGGGAGGCCAGGGGAGGGCTTTGGGGAAGTTGTGGGTTTAAAGCATCCTAGAATGAACAGAAATATCATCTGGAGAACAAATTTTCTCTCCTCCCACTGTTTTCTTGCCTGTCTTTTTCTTTTATTTGGTTTTTGGTGTGTGTGAGAGAATAAAAAGAATAAAGGAGAAAGGCAGAAAAAGAAATGTAGAGTTTCTTTGAAGGTCCACAGAAGCAAATCCCCTAATTTCTGGGCTGGAGTGGGATCGCCTTACCCTCATCAGTGGGCAGGAACGTGGTGCTCTCTAGACAAGGATCTCCTCACACGGCCAGGGTGAGCATGCGGTCCAGGGTTAGGGGCTGTCAAAAGAAAATGACCCTGTGTCACAGTGGCCTGTGACCCTACAGGTGGGAGAAATTTGAGGACAGTGGCTCTCACACTGTTGAATTGTGCAGATTAAGATGATTTTTTTTAATGAAAAAAATAATCCTAGCACAATAGATGTCTAGAAAATTTGAGGGTTTTATAAAAGTTTAAAGCAATTACTATCTACTCTTGCTACTATTTTACAAAAGAAAAAACATTTTAACATCAAATATGAACTAAGGATTCATATTGGAATATAGGATTTATAGGAAATACAGGAAAGTCCTTTCCAGAAAACAAAAACTTTAATTTCAAACTTACAGATCTTTCTTCACCTATCTTTCATCTAGCTATCTAGTTATTGTCTATCTATCTAAATGCTTATCTGTATAATTCTATAGCATGTTTTTTTCCTCTTTTCTTTGTGGACTTTTCATGATGAATTAGCACCAGTCCTCAGAGCAGGATCCTAGAACCATACTTTGGAGGTTACCTATTATAACAGCTTTAATTTACAGATGATTATTCTGTAACACAGAGATTAAGTGACAAGTCTCTTATAGTTTTACAGCTAATAGCAGCTCAGATCTGCAGCCCATTCTTAAATTCCTATTCTTACAACCAAATGTTACTTCCTTCCTATGTCATTACAATCACCATCAAAAGACACAATCAGCATTCTAGTATCTGTTGCAATAGGGCATGAGGAGTCCACAACCTCCCACTGAGAAATTCAGGATAGCTGTTTTGTAACTCTCTTCTGTTACAGCTTTGATATAGTTTGGCTTTGTGTCTCTCCACCCAAATTTCATCTTGAATTGTAATCCCTGGGTGTTGAGGGAGGAACCTGGTGGGAGGTGATTGGATCGTGGGTGTGGTTTCCCCCATACTGTTCTCATGAGTTCTCATGAGATCTGATGGTTTTATAAGGGGCTCTTTCCCCTTCACTTCTTTCCCATGGTATCTTGCCTGCTGCCATGTAAGATGTGCCTGCTTTCCCTTCCGCCATGACTGTAAGTTTCCTGAGGCCTCCCTAGCCATGCGGAACTGTGAATCAATTAAACCTCTTTTCTTTATAAATTATCCAGTCTTGGGCAGTTCTTTATAGCAATGTGAGAATGGACTAATACAAGCTTCAATCCTGTCTTGATTAATTTCATTGGTCTTCCTACCCAGAAGTCCCCTCTCAATGCTCGGTTGGTTAATGTTGCCACCACACTGCCGGTGCCCAGTCCTGGGACATGGGAATCCTGGGTTGCTTACTGCTCCTGTTTTCTCATCCTTCTGAGACACCGAGTCTTTTCAGTCCTATCTCTGAAAGGTCTCTTACATCTTGTGACTCCTCACTGGCCACACAGGTCTCATGGCGTCCTTGATCATTTTCTTTTCAGGATTGTTTTGGCAGTTTACTGATGGGTTCCTAGCCCCAGATGCTTTCTATCTACTTACCCTTTAAAAGAAAACAAAAACAATGATATGAACAAAAAAGTAATAACACCAGCAGCACACTTTAATGGTTTCTTCTTCCAATAGCAAAATCTCTCCCTGCTGTCCTTCTTGAGTGCCACATCTGAGTGTCACCCAAATGTGTCACCAATTACTGGCCATTCCAGGTGATGTGCTTCTAGAAGCGCCTTTGATCATGCCACTCCCTTTGCCTGAAATGCCTTTCTACTCCTTCCCTGCTTTAAAAGCTACCACTACCCCTGAAGGTTCACCTCAAATACCACTTCCAATGCCACTTTATTTCCTTCTTCTCCAGCTGAGTTAGTTTCCCCTACATGTCTGTAACACTTAAATCTACCGCCCCTGTATCTCTATAACTCTTAATTTTTAGCATACCTTGAGTGGATATAATGGGATATCAGGGTGGGTCGTGTATTCCACCCCCTACAATAAATTGGGAGCTTCTTAACAGTGATTTCTGAGGCCTTCTCCGCCGCTGCACCCTTTCCAACATCTAGTTCTGTGCCCAGATCCAAGTGAGACTTCGCTAAAATGTGCTGAATGAATGGAAGGTCTAACAGCAAAGCCTCGCATTTTATCTCTTCCATCTACCCCTTCCACCCTTTTTAAGAAAGTGCAAAAACAGACTTGGGGTGATCTATAAGTTGGATTCAGTGCCTGGAAATGTAAGAACTGAGTAGGAACAGATTTGAAATAAGAAATTTGGTAGAGCATATGAGGAATTATTCCCAGGCTAGAGCTTTTCTTCTGGTAGACAGAATAAAAACCCTCCATTTTACTTGAAATACAAATGAAGAAACTTTTTGTCCAATGAGGCCAAAATACCCAGATTTATTAGAGTTTGAAACACTCTGAGATAATCCACCTTAATCCTACAGCAGTCTGTGTTTGATAAAATGAAAATTAATAGCAACTGACCAACAAGATCTTGACATCAAAAGACATTTGTTTTTGTTTTTGTTTTTTTCCAACAAATGTGAAAGAATACCAAAGAGTAAGACATTCTGATGCCGTATAACAGAGGTGACCACGTACACTGGTAGAGTGATTCTTCACGGTTTCAGGAGGCAAGACAAAAGAGTGTACCATAATATATGTAACCTACCCAGCTCGTGCCTGCAACATAGTCGGTCTTCAATAAATGTTATACTGATTTCTCTATAGAATTTAAGTTTAATTAAACAGCAACATGAGGCTTTCGATGGGAGAAGTATAGCTTGATATTAGAAGGATTAAAAGGCCCTTGTGGCATAGACTGCTATACACACACCAAAACCCATTTTATATTTCTTGTGGGCACACAACAAGACTGTATTTCTTGACCTCCCTTGCAGTTAGGTGTAGTCAACTTCTGGACCAAATTCTGGCCAAATGCTATGGAGGCAGAGAGGATGTGCTACTCTCTAGGACTAGTCCTAAAATCCTTTCTTGTGAGGTGGGATTCTCTGTTGTACCTCTCTTTCCCATTTGTCAGCCAGGTATTAATGATCCAGCAGAGGAGTCTGAGCTATAGAGGATAGCAAACCACAAGATATGAAAAGCCTGGGTCCCTGAGTCTCTCCATAGAAGGCTGCCTGCTGAGCTATTGAGAGAGTGAGAAACAAACTTCTATTTTGTTCAGCCAGAGTCTGGGGGTTATTGGTTACAGCAGTCAGCTTACCTTGACTAATGCAGTCCTGCTTAGTAGCTTTTAAATCACTGCTCTGACACTCTGCATTTATCAGGCCCTTACACAGTATTTCTAATTTTGGTATTTGTTTTCCAAAAAGGCAAGAAGAAGCTGGAGAGGGATGACAGAAAATGTGAACATGTTGGAAAAAAAGGTAAAAATCTTGCAACTACAAAGATTTAAGTTGGGGGGAGAAAAAGGGGGGGATTGAGGGCAACTTTGTTATAGGAATCCCTTCCCATAAGAGAAACTCTGGCATATATGGATTCGCATGTGGGTATATTTTCTGCGTCTATGCCAGTGGTTTTCAATGCCAGACACACATTAGAATCACTTGGAAGCTTAAAACTATGGGATGCCCAGATCCTACCCCCAGACCAATTACATTGCAATCACAGATAGTTCTAAAAGTGCATGTACATTTGAGAATCATTGATTTATGTGGGTCATGAACCATGTCTTTTTGTGACTTGAGTGTTCAGGGTTATAATATCCAATAGACATTTGCTTGGAGAATCAGACACACTAGAAAACTTCTGGGTAGAAGTAGATAGTTGAAAGGGGATGCGTTTGGGAGTCAGATGAACCTGGTTTGAAACATTGCACTGTTGCTAACTAGCTGACAGCCTTGAGGAAGTTCCTTTATTGCTTTTGACTCTCTGTTTCCTCACCTATAAAATGGGGATTGTATAACCTGCACAGTGTACAGCTGGAAACAGAATAGATACTCAGTGTTTATAAACAAAGAATGCCAAATTTACAAGGTTCGCATTAAAACTGCTAAAGGAATATATCCTGAAGAAATTCTGGACCCTAAGCAGTAGTAAATTGTAATAAACTGAACGGTGTTCATTATTATTATTAGGTTGATGCAAAAGTAATTACAGTTTCTGCCACTAAAAGTAATATAATTTTAGGACATATAAATTATGATTGACATTATCTTTATTGAGTATGCTATCTTTATTGCTTTAGTTTAATAGATATAAAAATATTTATAAGAGTTACTGGTGACATTGGCCTGCAAACTGTGTTTTCCCAAAAGCTCCTGACTTCTTCAACTCTGAATTCTCCCCTCACGTACATTACCTTCTGGGTAAGAAGCAAATACTGCGCTTTCTTTTCATACAGGAGTGGTTTTAAAAATGAGGACTGAGTCAGCTCTTTTTAATAGGTCTTTGAAAAATATGATAGTAGATGCTGCTGAGGATCCCAAACAGGGACGAGATGCTGACCCTGTGCTCAGGCAGCTGACCAGCCAACAGGGACTGGCCTCATTGGCGATGCTGTGTTTGTTCTGTGCTTTGTTTTATGTCTTTACACAATGGCAGCCACTGTTGTAAGTCAGTCTGTGATCTGTGCCAAAGGAGAGGTGCAGAATATAGGGGCGATGGGATGTCAGAGAAAGAAGTGATCATTTTGGTTTTGATGATCAGGGGGAGGTTTCCCATAGAAAGGTTCCCAAAGAAGCTAACCTAAGGTTCAGATAGTTGCAGGTGGGTTCAACTATCTGGAGTCTGAGGGAATGGCTCACACATGTCTGGAGGAGAGCGATTGGATGGATGTATCAGCAGTGGCAGGAGGATTGACATGGGGGCACAGTAGGAGAGAGGGTGGGTAAGGCAGCCGGCACCAGCTGGGAGAGGTCCTGACTTCCAGACTTCTTCCTTGCTACATGCCATACTGTCACAGCCCATGCTAGGCATTTTCCTGCTTTATTTCTTCCCGGGTATCCTCATTTAACACTCCCATTCTGCCATCTCGCTTTCACCATCATAGTCAGTCTAAAGTGTTTAAGATGTATTTTTTTATTTGCATGTGGTTTTTTAAAATACTTTCTTTAAAAATAATTTTTACATTTTCTAGAGACGGAGTCTTGCTATGTTGCCCAGGCTTATCTCAAACTCCTGGGCCGAAGGGATACGCCCAGCTCAGCCTCCCAAATTGCTAGGATGACAGGCGTGAGTCACTGCGCTCAGCCTGTATGTGTTTTGACAAAATATGACTTCTTATTTTGTGGCAGGCATTTTAGTTTGTAAACATGGCATTGGGTTATATATCTTCTGCAGATTCATAGTTTTTTGCTCAGTGCTATCACCTCTGAGATTCATGCATGTCACTATAGGCACGTCAAACACATTGCTTCCCAGTGCTGACTCATACTCTGTGCTGTGCATCCACCATGTTTCACCCACCCACTGTCCAGTGATGGATGCATGGCTCGGCTCTGCTTCCCCATCACAGCCTTCTTATACCAGCCCTTACAGACCTGTGTGACAACAGGTTTGGGATATATATCCAGGAAATTGATGGCTGCTTCATGGCTATGCAGCTACTGCCCCTGTCCAAAAGCTTTTTATATAGTCTAGGATAGACCCTTGCTACTCAGCGTGTGGTCTCTGGTCCAGTAGCAGCAGCGGCACCCAGGAGCATGTCAGAAATGCGGAATCTCAGGCCCTTCCCCACACCTGCTAAAACAGAACCCGCACTTAGATAGGATCCTTAAGTTGAGGTACAGGTTTATTAAAAGTCTCTGTCTGTGCTTTTCAATATGGTAGCCACTAAGCTATTAAATTTATTAATTAAATTAATTAAAGATGCATTTTTCAGTCTTCCTAGCACACACAGCTAGTGGCTACTGTCCTGGACGATGCAGATAGAAAATACTTTCAGCACCGTAGAAAGTTCTATTGGATGGTACTTGTTGTTATGAGTCTCTTGTGAGTTTTTTACATTGCAAACATTTTCTCCAGCTTTTTTCCCCTCTAAGCTGTGTCAAGACGCCTGAGAAATGGGATGTTAGGGGAGAAATTAACGACAGTGAGGTTTGGTCTTGATGTGGTGGGCACATGGAGTGGGACGGAAACACCACTAGGTGTGAGAGGCCCAATGAGTACTGGTTTCCGTATATGGTTAAAAGACAACAAATAATTGAATGACGGCAGCGATGCTGAGAAATTGTATGTTGGCCTAGACAATACCTAAACAATACCTACATATGTTGACCTAAACCATACCAAAGCGTTTTTATGTACTTTATATAAATTTAATATCACTACGAAAGTACAGGCAGGGTAGACATTGTTTTCCTTATTTTTCACAGACCAACCAAAGAGGCTAAGATGTCAAACAATTTTTTTAGGAATAGAGAAGAAGAGAAAAGTGAGCTGGTCTGCTTGCCTACTCAAACTTAAAGCAGGAAAATTTGAGGGGAACTAGAGGAAAAGCACTCCAGTGAAATCCTGGATGGATGCTTGAATGAAGCTGCAGCATCTCTACTTACAGATATGGCCGACGAGAAGAGAAACAGTAGGGCGAACGGGGAACAACAGACTTTGAACACTTGCTGTGAGCTTGGCCCTGTGCTAGGTACTTTCTTTCCACACATGGCTGTTGTTAGCACAGCTCATAGGGTCATGATCTGTCCCCATCCTACGTATGAGACCTCTGAGGTTGTGACTGGTTCTAAATGCTCTGCCTTTTTCACTGAACAATTAATTCTAGATGTTTTGAAGATCATCTGATGGTCCCATGTCATCACTATAATTTGTTTCTGTGTCTATATCTACGTCTGAACATGCCCCACTCAGAAAAGAGTTTACTTGGAATGAGATAAAATACAGGAATTTAAGCCTTTGAAAGGGTCATCATCTGGCAAGGCCGTTTCTTAGCACGCCTCTCAAAGCTGCCTGGGTGGAAGGCAGAATCCCCTCTCGGGTGGAAGGCAGAATCCCCTCTCGGTTGCAGAAACCAGTGGCTTTGAAGGCAGCTGCGTGTGAATTATACAACTGGATAATTAGAACCATAGGGGAAACTTTGATTCTTTTATTTGTGAAGTTCCTATAGGGCATGATATTATGCAAAACTTGTCCTAAAGATTGAATGCAAATCCACAGGGAGGATCCCTTTCTTTCTGGAAAAAAAAAAAAAAATGTGCAGAAATCAAGAACCATGTGAGGGTGAAATGGAAAGCTTTTCAATGAAGAAGGAATCATTGCTGAGTGAGAACCCTTTGGGTAAGAATTTGCCAGACAGAAGAATAATTCGGGGGGCTAATGAGGTACACTAAAATGTAATTCCTGAAAAGCAATCATTACTTATGCAAACCTTTAGTTTTGAACCCACTTCAGTCACTAGTTCACAGGCAGCAGAGTGAGCCACATGCCTCAACAGAGTTCATGTTTTCTGAGAGTGGAGGGGAAAGCGGATCAATAGAGCCTGTTGTTATTGCAATTCCTGCCTCCCATCCCTGTCACCATACACTTGAGCTGTGTAATTTTTATAACACAGTCTCATGAAAGGGATGAAAACACATTCATACTAAAGTATAAATGACTAATAAAATGTCTATCCCTTGGCATAGCTCATATTAGGAACAGAGATCAAAGGCTGAGCTGAATCCAAGTCAGTACTGGACTAGAGCATGTACTATGCACAAGATTTGAGCTAGGGTTGATGGGGGAATGCTAAGGTGTACAAACTGAGGTTCCCATTTCCTAGGATTCCACGGGGTGGTAATGGGTGACGGTGGTAGTAATTATAAATCAGTCCATCCAGACAGAATATGTAAAGTTGGAACGAAGTGCTGTGAGCGATCTCTGAGGGGCAAATGAGTTCTAATTGGGAGGATGGCTACCGTGCAAGTTTAGACAGGAGAAAGTGCCCAGCTAGTTAGGTGAGGGATTGAACCAACCCGTAGGGGGATCCTGTTCCTGACTGTAGGGTCTCGGGTGAAACAGATAAACAGGTAAACAAGTCTGTCTTACTTTCTGGATCCCTTCTCATTGCCCACAGAGTGTGAATACATTTTCTTAGATATTTCTTTGCCTTCTCTTAAGAGAATGGTTGAAGGACAGGGTTGCAGTGAGTCAGGGGGTATGGGATGGGAAGAAGCTGAACCGTGGTGGCAAGCATGCCCTGGTTATGCTCAGATAGTAACAATTCTCTTGCTTCTGCCCAAGTGGAACTGGGGGTAGATGTACACCAGAGTCCAACTAACAGGTGGCTGAGGAGCGAAGGACAGCCTCCAGCTCAGGCTGCACATCAGAATCACCAGGTGATCTTCTGGATCTGCCAGTGGCCAAATCCTATCCCAGGTCAATGAAATCGAAAAGCTCTCCAGGTGACCCTAATATTCACCAGTGCACAGTGGTCCTCAAAGTGTGGCCCTCCATCAGCAGCATTGGCAGCACCTGAAACTTGTTAGCAGTGGCAATGATCAGCCCCCCTCTAGACCTACTGACTCAGAAGACCCAGGCATGGGGGCCATGCACATGGGGACCACTCTTACACAGGGGCTTTCATCAAGATATGGAGACCATCTATCCGTGTTTTAACAAGCCCTCCCACCCTCCAGAGGTTTCCTACTTGCCAAAGTTGGTGAACCTCTGGTATGATGTAAAGACTTCACAGTGGGGATGCAGAAGACCTGAGTTCAAATCCCTGTCTCTGACTCCTTGGCAAGTCAGTTAATATCTGTAAGCTCCCAGTAAAAAGGGCCATTACCTATTAATCAAGTTTTCCTTGAGTGCCTGTCAGGTCATTGGTCTATGAGGATGAGTTTAACATAATTCCTGCCTTCAAGGATCACATACCTGCTTCTTGGAACCCATCTATATGGTTTTCAACTGTGGTGTTTAAAAAGTACACCTTTTCACTTATGCCGTGATGCAGAATTTTAGCTCTGATTGCTAATCAAAACAAGATTAGGCTGAAATGACCCAAGATACAATCGAGGGTCCCAGGGTCATCTTCTCTAGCCCTGTCTCAGGGTGACCCAGAGGTGAATCATAATTTGTGGTGACTCACATTTACATGGTTCTGCAGAGAAAAGCAGAGCAGGTGAGGTTTATAGTTCCTGATTTACAGTCATTCCATGACGAAGGCAGACATCGAATGACCTGTCTTTTCACTACTCTAGAGCCATCTAGAGTCTCTAGAGTTGTCTAGAATTATTTGTCCTTGGCTTTTCAAGGTTGAATTACATCTTTCTATCAAGGAGGAGCTAAGGGCTGTCCTGTAGGATATGATCGTGGTCTTCATTCTTCTTCAGTTGTTCCTGTCTAAGAGTATGTCATGGGTTGAGTTGTGTCTACTCCAAAAATATATGGTGTAGTCCTAACCCCTAGTTCCAGTGAGTGTGACCTCGTTTAAAAATAGGGTCTTTGCAGATACTGTTGGGTTCAGATGAGGTCATTGGGATGGGTCTTAACCTACAGTGACTGATGTCCTTAGAAAAGAGAAAACTTGGACACAGAGACACGCAGAGAGGGAAGGCCATATAGAGACACATGGGGTGAAGGCGGCCATGTGACAACAGAGGCAGAGGTAGAAGTTATGCTGCCAGGAGCCAAAGAAAGTCCAGGGCTGAAAGAGGCAAGGAAGGATCCTCTCCTAGAGGCTTTGGAAGGAACATGGTTTTGCTGACACCTTGGTTTCAGACTTCTGGCCTCTAGAACTGTTATATGACAAATTTCTCTTGTTTTAAGCCACAGAGTTTGTGCTATCTTGTTATGGGGACCCTAGGAAACCACCACAAGGTGACTGTTAGCTATTGTTCAAAAGTCTTATCATGGAACTGGTTGGGAATATAACACATGGTTGGACAACATATTGAGGCCTTCCATAAACATCACTGACCTCTAGCAACTACTCTAGCTAATGCTATTCTTTGAGTATTGGAAAACACTCTCATGATATAATTGTCAGAGGCCCTTGTGCCCCACAAAATTTTCTTTTTCCATGGCCTACATGAGAGATTCATCCCTTTGAGTTAAACAAAGTTTATGCCTTAATTCTCTTTTAAAAGATGCCTGAAGGGGAAAGCTCATTTAAGAGTGAACATTTCATTCTTTGATTACTATGGGAAGAAAGTAGAGAAAGTGCCTCTGAAAAAAAAGGGGGGGTTCCCAGGAGCTTGAGGGGGACCTGGAAGTCAAACTCTACCAGTTTAGGATTTGCTCCTCTTGTCCTGGGCTAGTTTTGAAAATTTTAGTAGGAACTTCAGCAATGTTTTGAAAATCTAATTACTATAGAAATCCAAGAAATTGATCATGGATACTTGACAAAATACAGAAGGAAAGCAGCAGCTGTAGGTTATCATGATACTCTTAACTTTACCTTATTAGTATATTTCTTTTCTTTATGTATATGTGAAAAACAATTCTGTTCTTCCCCATTCAAAAAGAGATCCAGAAGAAATGCTTCTATATTGCTGGTGAGATTGTGTTTAGAGTTTGGAAATAGAACCCCAAAGTTCTTGAAGGTGCGGGAGCGCAGACACTTGCTATGGAGTTGGCTTAGAATTGTATTTGTTAAGGTTCTTTCAAGGATCAAGAAAAATTTGTATGAAGATAAAAGCAACCAAGTTGGCAGAAATGAGAAGAAGCTTGCCTCTCAAAGGAATTCTGAGGCGGTTGAACCTAAAGAATTGCTCTTTCATCCCTTCCTGAAGGGAGTTCCTGACAGCAGACACTTGACTCACATCAAGTGTTTCCAAATATTTCATGAGTCCCACTTTTATTGATATTTTTAATCAGGAACTATAACTAGATATCACCCAAATTCAACTTTAGAAATAAATTCCGTGCAGTTGAGTCCAGATCTATTGACTTGCTCCATCAGAGAGAAAGTCAAGAGTCTCATATATATATATATATTTGGAATTGAGATCCTTTATGCAAAATATCTCATGATTAGGCCATTATTCTCTACAGAGTTACTTTATTCATGCACTTCAGTCAGTTTTCAGGAAGGTACGTTTCAGTTCAAAAGAAAAATTAAGAAATAGTGCAGAATTAAGGTGGAGAAAAACAAAATCTAAGAAAAAAATTCAGCATGAAATTAAAGGAGAACCTGACTATGATCCCATTTCCCCATCTGAGCCCAGAAGATAAAAACTGTAATAAATTCATTCATCTACACCCACTTTAAATATTGGAGCAGATCAGCAGTTTCACTGATGTACAGCCAGACTTTGAAGTCTATCTGAGCTCTCTGGAATTCGACCAGCCACTTTCCAGACCATGTAATGTATTGCAGATCTTTCCACATTATGCATTCCAGATGGCCACAGTAATTCTTTGTGCATTTTCTCCTTTCTTATTTGGGTTACTGGGGTAATTTGGGAATAAAGAGTGTATGCTACAAAGTGAAAATTGACATACAGTTACTGTGTTGTGCTGCTCAGATGACAATGATGGATATTAAAGAAACTGAAAGAGTTAAATATATATATAGAGAGAGAGAGAGTGCAAGGGGGTGGAGAGAAAGAATGAGGAGGGAGATTTACCCAGGAGTTCTTTTTGCTTCTTGCTGAAGGAGGCAGCCGTGGCTGTGCTGGAAGCACTACGACTGCCTCATAACTGTTTTGCGGGAGTGCACAGGAATTATCAGCTCTCCTCCCCCACCTCAGCTCCCTAAGCCAACAGGCCATCACCTTGACCTTGAAGCCAGGTGATCATACAATTAATCCACAAAACCAGGGTACTTCTGAGTGTGAACGGGGTGCTATTAAGAATTACACCTGGGCAATGGGCCTAAACCTCATTCACAAACCAGGGCACGTGTTTACCCCACCTCGCAGAGTGGCTCTCCAGGAGGATGCTGAGCTGTTTAAATGCTAGTTGTATTGAATTCAGCACTTGCTCAGGGTGAAGAGGCTGCCAAGTGGCTGTTGACCCCCGTGTTTGTGGCGACTGGACTCTCCAGGTCCCCACACAAAGTCAACACGTGCAGTTAATAGGCAAAAAGCGTTTGGTCACCAGACGGGCCATTTCACCTCCGCGGCACTCACCCTCACTTGGGCCAGCTTGCCCTGAGCTGATTTATGTGGTATCCTAGGGCCTTGACTGAGTGTGCCTTTGGGCTGCTTCATTGTTTCTATTCAGACTGTGAGAGGGATCTGTGAATGAAGTGAAATAATGGCATGTAACCCTTTCTAGCCGAGGACACAGTCGTCTTAAAAAATCATTTTTAAGGTTGCTTTAAATATCTCCACTGCAAATGCAATGTGTGGTTTCATTGCCATTGTTTTTCTATGCAAAGCCCCCCTTTGTCGTCCTGCTGTAGCAGGCATTCTCAAACTTTGCTATGCATCAGAATCACCTGTAAACCTTGCGAAAGTGGATGCCAGAGCCCCATCCCTGGAGAATCTGATTAAATAGGTCTCACAAACATCTGGAAGAAGGGTCCAGCTGGAAGAATTTGCAGGAGGTAAAAATCCTATGGAAATCAAACTCCCTGCAATTGTATTTCTCATAAAATTCTTCACATCCATGAAAACACAATCCCGGAAACCTAGCTAGCCTTCCAGATTCAAGGCAGGGAAGGGCTCCTCTTCCAAAATCATCTGAAGCGATGACTGTCATCTGGTGAAGAAAGATGGATTTTATTTTCTGAGACACCAAACAAACTATTGCAAGCATCTCGCTGTTTTTCCAAGCTGTCCTCATTTGCTGGCCCTGGTGGTGAGGGCTGTGCACACAAGGGCAGTTTTCTTTGCGATGAGGCAGGAAGCTGAGGAGCGTGTTCTCCCAGGGGAGCTGCAGCTTGTGTTTCACGGACGTAAAGGGCTCCCAGATTTGGAGGCAACAACTGGAATTTCAGACTTGGAGCCAAACGCCCAAATATTCTAGGGCTGCACAACAGGAAAGAAAAAAAAAATGTGTATTTGTGTCTGTGTTTTCGTGCTCAAAGACATGGACAGATAAATCTCACAGAAAAATTTTATTTTTCTCGAACACTCAGGAAAATTGACGCTTCGTTTATTTGCACAAAGACTGCTGTGTGATTCAGATACACACCCAGTTCAGGAATACTCATTGCCATGTAAAATGTAGGCTGTTATGAATATTCTTTCTTTTTTTCCCTGACTGTAACAATATTACGGGTTTATTTTTAAACACTTGAAAAAAAAAAAAAACAGAAAAGGGTAACAAGAAAAGCAAACCACCTAAAACCATGCCTGTCAGAGATAACAAATGGGAATATTTTAGAGTATTACCTGCTGTTTTATATGTTCATGGTATGTGTGTCATTGTATGGAAATTGTAATTAGTATGCTGTTCGATCAAGTTTTCGCTTGGTGTATTTTGAGACTTGTTCCATATTGTTAAATGTTATTGGAGGACAAGATTTTAGCTTTTTATTTTCTGGCTGCATTAGAAAGATAGACTAAAAGAAAACTCTGTCTACTATCTTACCTCTAGTTTGTTTCCTTTTAAAAATATTTCTATGTTGTGGCTGCAATGAATTACCTTTAAATGAAAACTTCTATTTAACATAACTGATGTATCGAAGGTCTCGTTGCATATTGCTGACTTGAAACCTGGGCATTTTAACTCCATCCATGGCCATTGTTGAGGTCGGCCTCTTTGAGGTCAAGCACTTAGAATAGAAAGTTTGTATTCTGTACACGGACTCCACAAAACCCCACGAAATTCACCTGCAAGAGTTGAGAGCTCATTAAATTCTGCCAGCTTCTCTGACCATGGTTACCTTTAGAGATTTGCTGTAATGGCAGGAGTTGTGAATTCCAGCGTTCGAAGAATGGGGCTGGGATATTTCTTGGTCTCTTCATAGCTGTTACCATCACTACCCGTGTTCCTTTTGGGGAGCAGCAGAGACAGCAGGAGCCTCATGGGAATCAGAACCTGGATAGAAAAACTTTTTTCCCACTGGTCAGGACCTACTACTTATGCACACTCTCCTGGCTCTCACTGCAGCGACATGAGCTGCTCCTTCAGCACACTCACCTGCTATTCAGCCCTTTGCACCTCCTGTTTCCCCACCAGACTCTTTTCTCTGCCCTGACCACTGTCTTCTATCAGCTCCATCCCCTCCTACCCTCTGAACTTCTACTTGCTCTTCAGGTCGCAGCTTAAGCAAGGTCAAAGTCAACTAAATGCAGGCAACTCCGGCCTTGATCTGCGAAGACCTCCCGATCCCCAGCAATACTATGGATATCCAGATACTTCAAGATTTTTCAAACTTGATGGTTACAGTTGAAAGCAATATTTCATTAAAAGTTGCAAACACTGTTATTTGGCAGGAGGTGGAGACTTAAATACTTCTTCTTCTTTTTTTTTTTTTTTTCTTTTTGAGACTGAGTCTTGCTCTGTCACCCAAGCTGGAGTTCAGTGGTGTGATCTCGGCTCACTGCAACCTCTGCCTCCTGGGTTCAAGTAATTCTCCTCCTTCAGCCTCTCGAGTAGCTGGAACTACAGGCGTGTATCACTATGCCTGGCTAATTTTTGTAATTTTAGCAGAGACAGGGTTTCACCATGTTGGTCAAGCTGTTCTTGAACTCCTGACTTCAGATGATCAGGAGTTCGGCCTCCCAAAGTGCTGGCATTATAGGCGTGAGCCACTGCGCCCAGCCAACTTAAATACTTCTTAACAGCAGACTGTCCTTGTGTCCAGGGGAAACCATCCCCAGGGGACACTTGGTAGATGTGTGTAGAACTGGGTCTTCATAGTCTATGAAAATGGAGTTCTCGGGTGCTAAAATTGCTTTGCAAGTGAGAAGGAGAAAGGTATGCCTATGAAGGAGGCAGGGAAGCATTTCTGTCCACTTTTTTATTTTAGGCTCTTTTGGAAAGGTAACAGGATTGCCAAGATGTCTATGTCCCACCTTGACCTTGGAGCTGGGTCAGGCCTCCATCTTAGTGGAGAGAGACCAGAAACTGAAGAGCTGCTTTCATGGGAGATTTTGTGGGGCTCTGGGCACAATCAGAATTACTTGGAGCCCAAAGGGACAACGCTCAGCATCCCTATGATACCCCAAAGATCGGCAGCATTTAGTTCCATGCTGTATTCTGGCTGTCTGTTTTTTGCAGGTAAATAGGTAAATAATTGACCTTTTGACATTTATTGATATCAAGCAACATTATCAAATTTTCCCATTAGTTCCAGTGATGTTTTAGCTAATTCTCTTGGATATCTAGGTAAATAATCAAAGCACATGGAATAAATAATTTTCCTTCGTCTTTCTTGTGGTTGTGCTTTTTACTCTTATTTTATGCCTTTTCACAATGAGAGAACCCACATTACTGCCAAACTGGGTGGAGTAATTAAAATGCTGTTGAGCTACTGAGCAGCTGCGGAAATGATGGATTTGAGAGCAGAGAGGGAGGAGGCTGGAGACAGAGCAAGCAGCTAAGAAACCATCGTAGCATTTCAGGAGAAAAGTAATGATGTCCTAAAGATAATAGATACAGATTTGAAAACAAAAAATTATTTATAGACACATCCATCCAACCATCCATCCAGCCATCTATTCATGCATACATATGTCTATATTTTAGAGGCCATATTGAGTGTTTTTGGTGATGTGTAAGTCAACAAAAGTTACTCTCAGGTCCCCAGCCTGAAGCTTGGTGGCCTAATTAATTACTAGCAAAGAAACATTTTAATAGACAATGAAATCATTCATTTATCTGTAAAGGGGTGATGGGAAGTATTTTAATTAAAATGCCCAATATGCAAACACATTTAATACTGTGGATTTGAGAGAAATTCACTGTTATTTTGATTTTTAGTATTCCTTTGTGGTCTGAAATGTACCCTAGCCATACCCCACACTCTGTTACTTAGCATGTGTACAATGCTCTTCCAGACTCCATAGCCACTTTATAGGCGTATGATCTCATTTGGGTCCCACCACAACCCTGCAATACGTGTAATGATAGAAAATAGCATCAGTAGACACCTTCCAACTGCAAAACACCTTCCCTCGATGGGACCTTTGAAGCTCACATATGCATACGTTGCTGGTTGCTGGTGATTTATGGTTCAGCACCAATGCACCACTTGAAGTTCTCTGCACATAACACACATGATGCTCCATGCTCCTATGATTTTGCACCTCCAGTTCCCTGCATTGAAAATGCTTTTCCCTGCCCCGTCCAGTTGCTGGGTCCTTGTGCCATTCAGGAAGGACCTTGACCCTTTTCCCCAGTGGACTGATGGTGGGGAGTGATTGGGGAAGGCAAGCACAGGCAGCAATAAGCCTTGGGAGGGAAGGGCCACGCTGGTGACCACTGCAGGGCAAGTGTGGTCGGGACATAGTCTGCTGAAGGTGGCACAAGCTTGGTCCTGCTACTGCCTCTGCTGTCCATGGGGAGACCAATGGCACCCCGACAATGCCAGCCCTACATCTGAACTCCGAGACATCCTCCTTCCACAGCTCTGCTCATTGGTTAGCTCACTCCCATCACCAAGGAGAACAATACTGAACACTGATCTCTTGTCCCTGCCCCACTAGAGTGCCATCAATGGGTGTGTGTGTGTGTGTGTGTGTGTGTGTGTGTATGCATGTGTGAAAACCACTTCTCAGAGGAGAAAGGAAGACAAAGGAAGTTGGTTTGTTTTATAAAGGAAAATAAAGCAATGGAACAGAATTGTTCAGAGGTCCAGTTGTAATTAGTTACAACTCTGGTTCCTATGCCATTTCCACCAGGAAGCCTCGCTCTGGCCCCTAGCCTGGGCTCGGTGCACCCACCCACCTGAACGCTTATGCTGCTCCTGCACGTACCCATATTTTGGTACAGTAGTAAACAGCACTCTCTTGGTAACAAATGACAGAATACCAATTCAAATTAGTTTAAGGAGAAATAAAAGGAGATGGGGCATTTATGGAATGAAATACTCAAATGCAGAAAGGGTTGGGGTGGAGCTGGCCCTGGGGTGGCCTTGTCCTGGGACTCGGTGCTATCGGGAGTCATTGTCTCTGCCTCACCATTACGTGGGGTTGGCCTCACTCTTTCCCACCATAGCTGGCCTCCATGGCCCAGACGTTGAGCTGAGAGGGGAGTTCGCCCCGCCAGCTTCAGTTTGCACAATCCTGAAGAAGGCTGTGGTTTCTCCAGGTGGGATAGTAGGTTTATTCTCACACGGATTGTTGGGGTTAGAGGGATGACGCAGATTGATCCCTAAGGCCAAGGACTTGATCTGTCTTTAGAAGTGTCGTGGGAGGCACAGACATGGTGAATGGAGAAGTCTCATGACCTGGTAAAGTCTTCCCATCCATGCCTTTTGGGAGTTAACGATCCCTCTGTGCCGTCACTATTCTGACTTCTCTGTCCCCTCACTCATCCACAGCCCCTCAAGGATAAGGATGTGTCTGTTTTCCTTGTGTGCCTTTGCTTTAGCACAGCTCATGGAATTCAGTAGGTGTCCACTGAGTATTTGATAAGTGACTGTGAATGAATGGATGAGCCCATGTGTAACAGTAGGATCTGAATTAAATCAGGTGCCTGCACAGGCAAGCCTCACCCAGGCATGGCTGCAGCACACGTGTTCTCAGACATGTTTTTACATGAAGTGGAATTTAGACCCCAAGAGCTTTGCCCCTCTAGGTGATTTGTTTTCACTCTTTAGACTTGGGCCACATGGCAGTGGGCCTGGAACTCCTGTCACAGATGTGAGTTGTATAGTAAGTTACCTTCAAAATACTTGTGGACTCTGAAGATTCCAACCCATTCTACTGTTGGATCTTCAAAGTCTCTTCCATGGATCTTGCCTGTCCTCACACTGACTCCCCCGACTTCAGGACAGAGGCACTGAGTTTGTCCACAAATGTCCACCTCTCCTGGCTAATGTCAAAGATCTCCCATTATGGTTGGTTTAACTGAGAGAATTATTTTCCTTTAGAGCCTTCCTAAATTCTTCACGGCAACATCACAGTGAGAAAATGCTTCAACACTTTGTTTTCTAACCACCCTGTTTGCAAATAAAAAATTAGGCCGACATGACTTTCTCCTGGAACGTTGTTTACATTGCACTTTGCCCATGAGGAATGTTTTGAATCCCAGCAAATTAAGCACTTTGCAAACGTGGTGTTTAAAATAATAAAGAGCTCTCCCCGGAACATTTAAGCGGGACTGGAGGCTTTCCTGGCCAACACCTGTGATTTGCCAGCTGTTGCCATGGAATTTGGCCACGGAGCTCAGTGTACTTTTCCTAACATTCGCTTGGCAGATGTCATTACATTAAGTAATACGTTTAAAGTCCTAAAGAGAACCATTTCTTTCCTTTACGACTTGCTGGACAGGGAATGAAGTCATTTTTGCATCCAGCAGAAAGAGGCTTTCGCATTCATCAAAAATGTAACCAGACTCCTTAAAATATGAGGCTGACTCTGTCCTCAGGCTGCTAAGGCTCCCCAGTTCATAGCGGACACTATTTTGGAGTTCTGTGGAGGAGATGCCCTTAAAAAAAGAAAAAAGAACCCTCACCTGAAAGTTTAGTAGAGTGGTGTGACTTTGCTGGGGAGCTGTTGCTCTCAAAAGTAAATGAGACTGTTTCAGATGTTTTGCTGAGGCTTGGAAGGCTGTGAGGAAATGTGTCATGGTGGTAATGGAATTATCACTGGCCTGTGCTTGTTATTTCACAAAGTCCTGGGATATTTTACACTGGGTCTCCATGATAAAGGATCGTTTTAAACATTGGTTGGGGGGAAACCCACATACTAAAATTGCTTCTGTGCTCTTTTCTAAACATACTTTTTTTACCTCTTTTGAGACGGAGTGTCACTCTGTCTCCCAGACTGGAGTGCAGCTGCATGATCTTGGCTCACTGCAACCTCCGTCTCCCGGGTTCAAGCAATTCTTCTGCCTCAGCCTCTGAGTAGCTGGGATTACAGGCATGCGCCACTGCGCCCAGCTAATTTTTGTATTTTTAGTAGAAACGGGGTTTCACCATGTTGGCCAGGATGGTCTCGATCTGTTGACCTCATGATCCACCCGCCTCGGCCTCCCAAAGTGCTGGGATTACAGGTGTGAGCCATTGCACCCAGCCAAATGTACTTTTAAAAACAATTACTGTCTTCTAAAAGTGACACATTGATTCATTTACAATTTTAGATTTAATGAACTTAGGAATTTATAATGGTAAATTCTACTAACTGATAAATTCTGCCCAATTTACTTTCTATATAAAATGCATTTACAAGGAAAATTACATATATTTCTTCCTTTTTAACTTAGCAGATTGATTGTAAAGTTAATCTGGGAGAATATTTACTAAACCAGTTAAGATTTTGGAAAAGAAAATAATAAGGAAGCACTGGAGTTATCAGATGTCAGAAAATAGTGTGAAACTATAGTATTTCGAAAAGCTTGGTACAAAATAGATGACTTACTTGAAGTGTTCAGAAGCCGTCTCTGAAAGCTATAGGCATTTAATATATAACGAGCATGACATTTCAGGTTATTTAAAAAAGGATAGTTTATTAACTTCGTGGTATTGGGACAATTGGTTAAACATTTGAAAGAAAAGCAAAGCTACTTAACATCATAAACAAACATAAATTCTAGGTAGATCAAAGATCTGACTGTGAAAAAGAAAGTGGAAAAAATAAGGAAAGATAGACAAAAGTTTCCATAACATTTGGATGTGGGTTTTATATGTGTGCACAGGCATGCATACGCATGTGTGTATATGTATGTGTGGGTGCATGTGTGCATATGCATGTGTGGGTATTTATCTGTAGGTGTATGTGTACACATGCATGAGTGTGTGGGTGCATGTGTGTGTGTGGGTGCATGTGTGGATATGCATGTGTGTGGATGTGTGCACATGTGTGTATGTGTGTGTGGGTGCATGCGTGCACATATGTGCATATGTATTTTGTGGGGGGGTGGGTGCAGGTGTGCCACATGTGTGTATATGCATATGTGCATGTGTGTGTGGGAGTGGGTGTCCATATGCATGTGTATGTATGTGTATGGGTGCATGCATACATATTCATGTGTGTGTATGTGTGGTGCATGTGTACATATGCTTGTGGGTGGGTGGGTGCATGTGTGCACATGTGTGCATATGTATTTGTGTAGGGGTGAGTGCATGTGTACACATATGTACATATGCATATGTGTGTGTGGGTACGTGTGTTCATGCATTGTGTATGTATATGTGAGTGCATGTGCTCATATGCATACATGTGTGGGTGTGTGTGCACATATGCATGTGTGTATATGTGTGGGTGCATGTGTGCATATGCCTGTGTGTGTATGTGTGGGTGCATGTGCACATATGCATGTGTGTGTATGTATGTGTGGGTGCATATGTGCATATGCATGTGTGGGGTGCATGTGTGCATATGCATGTGTGTGGGTGCATGTGTGCATATGCACGTGTGTGTGTATGTGAGGGTGCTGTGTGCAAATGCATGTGTGTGTATGTGTGGTTGCATGTGTGCATATGCATGTGTGTGTATGTAGGTGTGGGTATATGAGTGCATATGTATGTGAGTGTAAGTGTGGGTGCATGTGTGCACATATGTCTTACCCATCTTAGCCTCCATACTACTCTGAGAATGATCTAAGAACCAAGCAGAAGCTTGTCTCTCCCTACTTGAAACCCTACAGTGCACTCACACCAATGGCCTTAATATAACCGCACGTTGAGCACTGCACCATCTCTGCAGCCCCAACTCTTGTCAGTTTCCCACACATCCTCTATGCTTCAGTCATACCTAAATCTCGGTTTTTGAACAAGCAACCAGCTCCTTTGCCTCTGTGCTTTGTACGTGCAATTCCCTTTGTCTGAAATGCTCTTCTCTTCCTCCTTCTATTGAATACTTTCTATTCATCTTTTTAGCCTAAATCAAAACATCCTCTCCCCTGGGAATCCTCTGGTTATCCCAGGCAAGACTGGATTCACCTCCATGATGTTACAGCATCAGGGGTATCTCGGCGGTGCAATTATTCAACCAGATTAGACTTGCTGGCTTTTGAAAGTTTTATTTTGACATATGGTAAAATTTTCTCATAGGAAACAAATTTTCTCATAGGATAGAAGGGTATAAAGTGCTCAATAGAAGTTTCCCTCTTCCCCATCCCAACTTCCCTTCAGTCCCGTTTCCCAGAGTTAACCTCTATGAAGGTTTCTTACATCTCTTTACAGAGATTGTCTGTAGGTATAGAATGAGATCTACCTTATCTCACCATCCTTTCCTCACACAGACAGAATCGGAGGGTATTTACTGTCCACATTTTGCTCTTTTTATAATTATTATTTTTTACTTGTTTGTCTTTCTGAGCTGTCACAGGAATATTGGCATGAAAGGCAACCCTGTCAGAGTTGACCAGTGCACATCCTACATCACTGTACAGTGCAGTCCTGCTGTATCCCTCACTAAACTGGAAGTTCTCTAAAGACAAAGACTATATCATTCTGTTGTTTCTATATACTTGCTGCTACTATAATTCTTGGTATGTAGAACTTCCTGAATGACTTGTAAATGACAGAAAAATCTATAAATATGACACTTTATAGTCCCTTGGCTACTAACATTCATGGTCATATAAAATCCTCAGTTCTCTAATATTAACACAGCTCTGAATATATGCTAGAAGGGTAAACACTTTTCTGAGCCATAAGTGAAACAGGGGTGAATATTAAACCTAGTCCCCCTCTTAGTGATGTACTTGGATCTCTATTAGGTGGAAAAGGCTTTGGGATCAGTTACTCTAATCATTTACATCTGTGGCTTGATTTTACAGATAAGAACATTAAAGCTCAGAGTGGCAAACTGTCCTGTCTAGGTCATATTAGTGATGGAGCTGAGAATTCATTCTGGGAGTTTGGACCCTGAGACACACATCCTGTCTCAGCCCCATGAAGATGTCACATGGAAGGGCAGACAGAGCAGTAGACTTGTGAGCAAAACTTTGGGAAATGCTGGAAACTCCTTCGAGAACATAATGCTCATGACTGCATATTTAGGCTAGGCCAGGAATCCTGCTTTCTCACTTAGGATACTTTGAGCTGCAGTAGAAGAAAGCCTTATTTAAACTGGTTTAACCAAGAGGGGAGTCCACTGACTCTTTTCCCTGGAAATCCAACTGTGGGCTGCACTTTGGGGTTTGTTTCATTAAGAGATCTTGGCTCATTTCTCTGAGATCCCCTTGGCTACATCCTGGTCGGCACATTAGCATCATCCCTGGGCTGGCCTCCTTTTCAATAGCAGAATGGCCACGGTTGGTTCAGGGTTCACATCTGCACCCTGCTAATTCAGGGACGAAGAGAATGCTTCTGCCCAGCCTTCCCAGTGAGAGTCTGAAAGTCACCTTAATTGTATCAGTGTAGGTGACATGTCCACCCCTCAACCAATAATTGTGTCCAGGAGACTAGAGCACCACTTCAGTCAATCATGCCCTTCTCCTGAAGCTTCCACCAAAACAGAGATGACATGGGCTGGGTAGAGGAGGGGCAGATGCAGGATGAGACCCTGGTACTGTTAGAAAGGGGAGGGGAGGGTGAAAGTGAAATGAATGCAGGTAGGCAACCAACAAAGCCCATACCCAAGCCTCCCCTGTTATCGTTTCCTGCAAATGCAGGACCCGAGCTAGAGGTCGTCTTCACTCTATGAATTTCCAAGACTCTCCAAAAGAACACTCACATGTGGTCACAAACGTCTAATTGGCCCAACTGAGATACCTCGGGTTTTTTTCCATTTCCTTTTGTTTCTTCCCCCTATTCCATTTCCACTGGATACTGACGTTTTGGCCACACACTGCTAAAATTTTGATGAGGGGTGGCCGGGCCGTGGTTCTCCCCTGGCACCACAGCCTTCTCTCATCAGAGCTCCCTGTGGATGCTCTACCCCAAAGAGAAGGAGAACATGCATTTGTTTTACAATTTGTCAGAGAGTCCTCAGAGAATAGTTTCTTGTGCCCCAGTATCTCAAGGAGTTTTGGGGGAAACAATTCTTTCAAATTTTTTATTTAGAAAAAGCTTTAAGAGACAAATAGGAGATCAGACACTTCGCTAGACTGAACTGACCCTCCTCCTCTCCTCTCCAGTGCTCCAATTTCATCACCAAGCCTGACTGGACTGCCTGGATCCATCTGTCTTAGGATAGGAGCTCATAACAGGGGCATCCATGAACTTGACTTACAAAAAATGTATATATCTCTGCTTTTGACCTCTAGCTGAAATTCAGCATTTCCTTCAGTTATATGTGACCAGCCACAGCTGTAAGAGCACTACCTGTGACTTTGTCACCAATAGAAATCTCAGATCTTTTCATATCCTATACAATTGCTACAACGATCTGAAAACATTGGTTTTTGCTCTTCAGTACTTTGGAATTATAGTAGAAACTAAACTCAGCATCAGATCTTGTTATTTAAAGAGTCGATGAAGAAGCACACGTACTAAAATATATATTGAGTGTTTTAATAATATTTTGATAGATGCATTTTGATATAATTGATTGCCTAGATTATCCTATGTATTTTGCTAAATTCATATAAAAACACTCTTTTGAGAAGTTACCCATAAGCTTCTAAAGTTACCCATAAGACTGCTAAAGGCATGCGTGGGCTAGAGAGGGTATGTCCCCAACCTTGGCATGACTTATTCCCTTAGTAGAGACATCACGGAACTGGCTTTTTACTTTCCATGTTAATTTATTTCCATCAAGCATGTCTTCAGTGTGATAAATTTAGAACCTGATTACACTCCCTCCCTGCCCCTATATTTCACATGTCTGCTCCCCCATGGGAAAAGAGCAGACAAGCCCCCTCGCTGTGCAAGGCTTACACTGTCCAGGGTCTCAGTCGCATCGCAGGGCAGATGGGAGCATGGACACCTCGGACATGGGCCTTCGTGGTGCTCTTCACACTTTGTGGTCCCAAATGAGCTTCTTTCTCCTTTTCAACTGAAGATTAGGCAAAAATATTCAGAAGCCCCAAATGCCCTAGTTTCCATATAGCTGCAAATTGTTTTGAAAAATGCAATATAGACACCGCCCTCCCCCACTACAATTTTCTTCTTTAAACCAAGAGTAGGGGGAAAAATGTCATCTAAATGTGAATCTAAAATGTTGATGATCTAATTACTGAAATCCCCAATATTTCCAAGGCTCCCAACATTTTACTTCTTTTTCCCTCTTGATTGCTGTCTGTTACAGATTCTCAGGCCTGTTTCTGAAACCTCCCTGGCCTCACTCTGTCTCTCAGCCTTTCCACCGTCTGTTAGAGAGAATTTCAGAATTCAAATGAGAAAAAAATCACCACATCGACACGTCCGAATGCTTATCGCTGTCGTTGGCAGCATTTTTGTATAACAATTCAAGCTACGTCCTCCGTTTCGACCTCGAATCATTTATAAAGGCAGGTCTCTCCCTGACGACGCGGGGAGAGAATAGGCTGCCAGCGTGGGTGGTCTGGGGCTCAGGAGCCCAAACTCGGAGGGAACAGATGACATCATGGATTCACATGGCAGGTTTATGAAGCTGCAGTTCAGCTTTCCGGAGCAGTAGGCCCAAGTTGCTGCATTATCTCTGCTAGAGGATTCAACGCTGGACAGACACAGGACAGGGAGACTAGAAAATGATATTTTTTAACTTGACATGCAGGAATATTTGAAGATTTACAAGCATTAGCAGGATACTTCTGAAGCTCTATACACTGGGGGAAGGGAGGCTGGGCTCCTTGCACCCGAATGATTTTGCAAACGGGCACACCCACCCGTCCCTTTGCCTGCCTGAATTGCTAATTCTGTTTTTTTTTTCTTCCCCCTCCCAAAAAGACTGTTATTGGTCTTTTCTCAGACTTCTGTTAGGCTTTCTGGGCTGGCACAGAGGATCACTGAACACCACTTTCTTCATGGGCCTGCAGGAATTTCAATCTGGGGTGAGGTTTGTGCAAACACAAACTAAATCAGACATCCATAGAGTTTTCACCAGATTTCAAGGTTATCGGAAAACACCTGCCCCTCATAAGAGAATGTTCCTGAATCCTAGCCCAGGGACCCACTGAGCTTTCTGCTCATAGTAAGGAATCCGAGGTTACAGGCACGAGACAGCACTGCATGGGTCTTCACGATGCATGTCGGCTGTGAAATGTAGGCATCAGTTCTGTGTATCTGATCTATTAAAGCAGTTACTCTCCCCTTCCTAGTTATGTGGTACTATTGCAATAACTAATATGTTAGATATGTTCTTCAGTAATAGCTATGGCTCTCCCCAGTAACTAAGTAATTATAGTTTTTTAGCTATAATCTTCTCAGAATATCCTAGCTTTTTTTTTTATTTTTTATTTAGTCTAGCTTTGTCGCCCCAGCTGGAGTGCAGTGGTGTGATCTTGGCTCACCGCAACCTCCGCTTCCCAGGTTCATGCAACTCTCCTGCCTCAGCCTCCCGAGTAGCTGGGATTACAGGCACCTGCCACCACACCCAGCTAATTTTTGCATTTT
Source organism: Theropithecus gelada (assembly GCF_003255815.1). Taxonomy (NCBI): domain Eukaryota; kingdom Metazoa; phylum Chordata; class Mammalia; order Primates; family Cercopithecidae; genus Theropithecus; species Theropithecus gelada. The sequence goes on from NC_037683.1 coordinate 100,052,431, forward strand.
TAGTAGAGATGGGGTTTCACCATGTTGGTCAGGCTGATCTCAAACTCCCGACCTCAAGTGATCTGCCTGCCTCGGCCTCCCAAAGTGATTACAGGCACGAATCACTGCACCCGGCCTATCCTAGCATTTAAATGTTTAATGGATCCAGCCTACAAGAGCTGAATCTTAGATTTGTCTCTTAGCAGTTTTGTGACCCTTGGACGGGTTCTCTTCACCTTTTGTTGTCTCAGTTTCTTTGTCTGAAAAGCGGAACCGTAAGAATTAGTATCTGATTCATAGTATTGTTTGGAGAACAGATAAGTTAATACATATAAAATGTTTAGAATAGTGGTTAGCACATAGTAAGTGCTGAATGAACGTTGGTTATTTTTTATGACTTTTATTATTATCTTTATCATTTTCCTTTTTTTTTTTTTCTTTTGAGACAGAATCTCACTGTCTTTCCCAGGCTAGAGTGCAGTGGTATGATGATAGCTCACTGCAGCCTCAAACTCCTGGCCTCAAGCAATCCTCCTACCTCTGCCTTCCATATTGCTGGCATCACAGGCATGAGCCACCAAACATGGCCATCACTTACCTTTTTGATTGATGTTTTCTGACATCTTGCCCAAGGCACTTTTGTAAACATCACCTTTCCTTCCATCAGTGCACCCTGTCTTGTTAAAGAACACAAGATATCTCAGTGCAAATGTCTGAAACTCACATGGCTTTCATCCACAACTGCCCCAAAATTCAAAATAGGAGAGAGCCTTAGGAATGTCTGAAGATTTATGACAGTTTTTTAAAAGAGTGGCAAATTTGTCACCAGCAAAGGGTAGCCTTGCGTGTCTTTTTCTGACCCTGCCATAACCTTGGGGGCAGCTGCACGGGGACTTGGTTGTCATAAAGCGCCAGTGCAAGGATGCTACACACAGCTGAGCCACAGACGCACCCGAGCTGCTGGCCTTCACGGGGTCCTGTGATAGACACTCCGTTGTCCAATGAAAGGAGTCTGACTCCCACAGGGAAGTTGCCGAGAAAAACTGATCAACCGATGGATTGTGCTTTTTCTAAATTCTGGCACTTAGACATTTCCCTTTAACAGTGTTTGAGATGCCTTTGCTAGGGTGGCGGCTGGAATGGGAATCAGATGGTGGCAGGATGGAGCAGGGTCAAGAGCCTGCAGAGCCCGTGGAGACAACAGACCTAGCTTCCAGTTCCAGCCACCCGCAGGCTGTCGCCGGCACCTTCTCTCAGTCTCAGTTTCCTCACCTGGAAACGAACAGAGAAGAATGGTATCTGCCTCCTGAGTTGATTTGAAAGGTTAGATGAGGTAATGTACATGTAGAAGGATGTCAGTGTTTAACCGGGGTTACCATGGAAACAACAATGTCCCCATGGTGGGGAGCTGCTTCTTTCCTTTCTCTGCTGTTTTGGAATGAGTGGGTCACTGCCTCTCTCCTTTCTTTTTTTGGTGGCTAATGACTTGGGATTTGGTGCTAACAGATTATAAGACCTAGTGACAATAGGGAATACAGCCTTCGGATTGAGGGTGAAGACAGTGTGTAAGGGGATCTCTGGGGATGGAGGGTGGGGTGAAATAGTGTGGAGAAGAACAATTCTGGGGTCAGGATGCCCAGGGTGGAATTCTGGGGGCCAGCCCATGGCAGTGGGGCAGTGCCAGCTGAAGTCATGGAGAGGAGGATCAGAGGGAGGGCTGTGATTTCATCTTACACTGTTACCTACTCTACACCATCAGAATAAACTGACTTTCCAACGGGCAGAGATGCCCAGCAGGCCTGCAGAACTGGTTCTGTTCCATCCTTGGGTGCCTGGTCCATGGTTAGCTTGAAGGGACCCATGGATGCTAAATGAAGTGGTAGGATGAGCTTCCACCCTGGGCAAGGCCAAGGCTGGGCTGAGCCAAGGAAGGACTGAACGTGACAGCTGAGTGGGGACAGTGGTCTGTGAGCACCACTGCTATAGGCTGAATGTTTTTCTTCCCCCAAAATTCATATGTTGAACTCCTAACCCCCAAGTGATGGCATTAGAAGGTGGAGCCTTTGAGACATGATCAGTCATGAGGATGCAGCTCTCATGAATGGGATTAGTGCCCTTATAAAAGAGGCCCAGAGAGCTGCCTTACTCCTTTTCCACGTGAGGATACAGTAAGAAGGCTCCATTTGTGAACTGGGAAGTGAGCCCTCACCTGACATTGAATTTGATGGCACCTTGATCTAGGACTTCTCAGCCTCCAGAACTGTGAGGAATAAAAGACTGTTGTTTATAAGCCACCCAGTCTATGGCAATTTGTTATAGCAACCCGTATGGACTGAGGCAGCCACCTCACACATGGATGCCCTTCACATGTGCGGGACACTGAAGGGGGCTCCTACTACCATTTTCCCCGGTTGTTGAGAAAACTTTTGATACAGCAGTTACAAACATGGCTTGGTGTTTTCGTTTTTGTTTTTATTTAAATATTTTTCAACTGGCTACTAGAAAGTAGCTGTTTGAGGTAAAGCATCACCTAGATTCTCATAGAAATTTCTTCACAACACCATCATGCTCAAGAGTTTTCATCTTGAATATAGGAATATGTTTGTTATTGCTTGCTTGAATATCTATAGATGCCACTCAGATTTAATATTTCATTACTTTGTCCTTTTCTAAAATTCTAGATGAAAGACCCAGTATCTTTATTTTTCCCCAGACAGATTCCCTCTGGGAACAGGAGCCATTTGTAAACTTCCTCTGAAAGGTAGTCCTCCTGCGTCACCTCCTTCAGGACTCACAGGGAATGTCCCGAGAGGACGGCAAGATGTGACGGCCAGATCACACGCCTTCCGTCTTGTCTTTCCAATCACTTTTCTCGGCATTCTATAAATCTTCCCTCCTGCAAAGCCAACACCCTAGTTTCTAGATTAGATGAGAAAATGATTATGCAAAGTAGTGTCTTATTTTTCTATGGCTGCATAAAAAATTACCCCAAACTTAGCAGCTCAAGACAACAAACATGTGTTATGTTGCAGTTTTGTTTTGTTTTGAGATGGAGTCTTGCTCTGTCCCCCAGGCTGGAGTGCAGTGCACTTTAAACTCACGTTCTCGGCTCACTGCAACCTCCACCTCCCGGGTTTAAGCAATTCTCAGCCTCCTGAGTAGCTGGGATTATAGGCGCATGCCACCATGCCCGGCTAACTTTTGTATTTTTAGTAGAGACAGGCTTTCACCATCTTGGCCAGGCTGGTCTTGAACTCCTGACCTCGTGATCCACCCACTCCGGCCTCCCAAAGTGCTGGGATTACAGGTGTGAGCCACTGCGCCCAGCCTAAGTTGCAGTTTCTAAGGGTCAGGAATCTGGAGGCAGCTGAGCTCGATGATTCTGGTTCAGGTGTCTCCTGAGGGTGGAGATTGCTTAGCAAGGAGTCCCACTGCTTTGAAGACTCATGATGGGATGTTGGCAGGTCTCAGCTCCTCACTGACTGCTGACATCAGCTCCTCACCACATGGGCCTTTCCATAGGCTGCCCAAATGTCCTCAGATGTGGCATCTTCCTCCACAGAGAGTGGTCCCAGAGAGAGCCCAACGTGGAAACCACAGACTGTTAGAACCAAATCTCTGAAGGTAACATGCCGTCACTTTTCTGCATTCTATTAATCATGATCATGCAGACCAACCCTATGTGCTATGGAAGGGGCTGCCCAGGACATGAATACCAGGAGGTCACTGGAGGCCAGGGACCACTGGTATAAAGTCTTTCACATTTTTAATATTGGTTCTCCTCAACACACACACATCCCCTTCTTTCTTGCTTGCCACTAAAACTTAATTTCTCAGGCTTTAAAAGGGTCATGATATTCAGATATATTGGCCACTTTTTTTTCCCCTACTGGAAACTTTAAACTCATGCTCTGTAATTATATATTTATTTAGCAAACAATGGTGATGTGGTGGACACAAAATTACAAACCAGGGTAGCAACCAAGGCCCAAGCAGGATAGCCTATTTGGGTGTTGACAGGCATGTGTTTCCCATTCCATGAGCATATGATTTTCCATAGCTTCCGTGGGAAATTGCACAATGGCCATTGCTCCTAATACCCTCTCCCTTTCCTGGAGCCCCTTGTCTGGTGGAGGACACTTGCTGAGGGCTATGGTAAAGGGAGCCAGGGAGGAATGCAAGGGGGCAACACTGTCAACCGGGTAAACCAGGGACTTCCAACAGTGGGGAACAGCTTGAGCAGTTCCCTTGTATGTCTCCCCACAGAACAATGCCTGAAAAGTGTGATGATTTTTCTCAAAGTGCCTCTTCATTTCAGAGAGACTTTTAGACTAAATAATCTTTCTTATGGTTTAGGGTCAAATTCACTTTGCAACTCTCTTTCCACTTATGGTCCCTCTCACCCATGTCTCATAAAAGCAGGCTCGGCCGGGTGCAGTGGCTCACACCTGTAATTCCAGCACTTTGGGAGGCCGAGGCAGGCGGATCACAAGGTCAGGAGTTCGAGACCAGCCTGGCCAACATGGTGAAACCTCGTCTCTACTAAAAATACAAAAAAATTAGCCAGCCGTGGTAGCGCATACCTGTAATCCCAGCTACTCAGGAGGCTGAAGCAGGAGAATCACTTGAACCCAGGAGGCAGAGGTTGCCATGAGCCGAGATCATGCCACTGCATTCCACCCTGGGCAATAAGAGCGAAACTCCATCTCAGAAAAAAAAAAAAAGCATACTCAACGCTATACCCCAGGAAATGATTTAGTCCCACATACTTGCTTTACTTCACTCTCAACATCCTAAACTCGTTTTCTTTAAAACTTTCCTTCCCGCCACTTATCCCCATGCTCATGCCCTGGTTTGGTGACAGATCCTCCAAGTCAATCTGGGTTTGCATCTGGCAAAGAAAGCATAGTGAGGATACCCATCGCTCCAGAGCGAGTTTTAACCCGTAACAAAGGAAATTCAGCTAAGTTACCTATATTGTCTTTTTCACTCATCTTTTTCTTGATATTTCTCTCCCGTCTCCTTCTTCTGCTCTTGTAGCAGAATCATAGAGACAGAAAGTGGGATGAAGGTTGCCACAGGCTGGGGGAGAGAGGGAAATGGGGAGTTACTGCTTAAATAGTGCGCTAGTCCATTAGCACTGCTCTAACAGAATACTACACACTGAGTTGTTTAAAAACAGCAGACATCTATTTCTCGCAATTCTGGAATCTTGGAAGTTCAGATCAAAGTGCCAGCAGGTTTGATGTTGGATGAGGGCCCGATTTCTGGTCCTTCCTTCTCGTTGTGTCCCCACAAAGTGGAAGGAATAAGGCAGCTCTCCTCTTTTATGAAGGCACTGATCCCATTCACGAGGGCTCAGCCCCTACGACCCAATCCCTTCCCAAAGGTTTCACTGCCTAACACCATCACACTGGTGATTAGGTTTCAACAGAGGAAGTTTTGTGGGACACAAACGTTCAGATCATAGCAAATAAGTATGAAGTTTCCACTTGAGGAGATGAAAATATTCGGGAGATGGATGGTGGTGATGGTTACACAACAGCGTGAATGTATTTAATGTCACCTAAAAATGGTGAAAATGGTAAGTTTTATAAACATGTATATTTTACTACAAAAAGCAAAAACCCAAACCAGAAAACTCACTTATTTCCATTGTAAAAGGAGGCGTCAGAGCTCAACAATGGGATTTGAAGTCACTGGTCACTGTTCAAGTTCTGTAGCATTAGCCCGATAGCTGTTTCCGCGCTCTTCTGGTAACTCCATTAAACAATTAAACAGGAATGGAAATAATTAAAATGCCAAATTCCCCAGCCTACCTCTTAAGCCATCCAGAAATTAGGCCTTAGTGTAGGAGACAGGAGGAGGGCCCAGCTCTATTCCAACGTAAGTCAGCATGGCCCAAAGTCTAAATCGGGGTTTTTATGTAACTCCCATTGCAACCAGAAGTAGCCGGGAGTTTGTAGAACCCTCCAATGCCTGAAGCCTTCATCCCTCAGGAGTCTTATTTAATTGGTCGGGGTGAGGGGAGCGGGCTGGGAGTGGGTGGCAGGGAGAGCCCAAACATCAGTGTTTTCAAAGACTCTCTTGGGGGTTCTAACTCACCATCAGAGTTGAGAACTTCAGTTTAGAGAGGACACATCCTAAAGTGTAGCACCACTGATCAACGCTTCTTCTGGATTTCAGGAAAAGGTAAGTTCTGTCTTCCGTAGCAGATAAAGCAAATGACTAGTCCAAGCTTTTATACTGTAGATGTCATAACTGGGACAGGCTAGATCTGAAATATGAGACAAATACACAGTACACATTTTGCCTATGTTGGGAGCTCAAGGGGATGCTTAGAAGAAATGGAAACAGCCAAGAGGGCGCCACGCTGGGGCTGGGGAAGTAGCTTCGCTCCGGTACAAGGCCCAAGGGCAGCCGGCCCACCAAAGCAAGTGAGGACAGCTTGCTGCCATCCTACGAGGGCTTAATCACAAAAGAATTCCAGGACAAGTCATTTCCCAAGTCAGCAGGGAGAAAATAATCATGTTCTAGGCAGTCCTATTTGTGTTCATTTCCTCTCATCAATAGAAAGGTGCCCTGTATTTTTTATTTTTTATTTTTATTTTTATTTTTTTGAGACAAGGTCTTACTCTGTCACCCAGGCTGGAGTGAAGTGGAGAAATCATGGTTCACTGCAGCTTTCACCTCCCGGGTTCAAGTGATCCTCCTGACTCAGCTTCCCAAAGTGTTGGTATTACAGATGTGAGCCACTGTGCCTGGACCTCTCTATTTTATATACCACTAAGAAAGAAAAAACATAGGCTCCGTACTCAAATATAACACAGCATTTCAAACCACTTACGTTGATTTACTACTTATTGAAAGGGCTCTTTTAGGCTTATTTAAATAGAGATTATCATCTTTATATCATTTTTGTGCTTATACAAGAAAGAAAATAGAAACATTAGTTATGGACTTTCTTAAACCTTCTTTATATACAGAGCGTGATCAGCTGAATAATTTTCTTGACGTGAAGCTGTCGATGTCCAGGATCATCTTCTATGCTGCCAGGAGGAGAGGGCTTGGGCTGCAGCACTTCAGAAAGATGGCTGCACTGTGGTAGCTGGGGCTTCCTTTGAAGTCTGAAATCTACTCAGCAAGATCGGAGCTGACGCTTCCCTCACCTCCCGTGCAGGTGACAATGGAAGGCGTATGGACTACAACTGGGACTCTCTTCCTTGCTGAAACAGTCCTCAAATGTCTGGTTGACTAAAACATCGAGCTCATGGTCCTGACTCTAGACATACCATCAAGCTTTCAGGAACAACAGGCATGACAGGAGATGACAGCCACATCACACCTGTCTCTGGCCTGTGGTGACTGCGAGAGTCACTGGCTGCAGCATGCCTCCTGATTTCAGAGATGTGAAATTATGAAAGGATGTGCACATTTTAAAGGGATGAAATAGAGTGTTTATATCCATTATGAATTGAATGCCCGCCATGGGTCAGGCATTGTGTTAAAATGGCAGGGGTGGTGTAATTCACACTCTCTAATAATCTCCAAGGTGCATATTATCTTATCATTTTATAGAAGGGCAAACCGAAGCTCAGAGAGGCTAAGATATCATCCAAACCACACTGCTTAAAAGAGGCCGATCAGAATTTGCACTAAGGGCTGTGTTTCTTGAAAGCCTATGTCTATGCAGCTGACCAGGATGCCTAATGCTTGTCAGTGGAAGGGGATATGGGAAGCAGAGCCCAACCTTCAGGAAGTGGGAACTGACAAGGAGCCAGGTCCATGCCTAAGCAAGGGGGGTGTTCAGGACAGGACTTTGGCCCCAGTAGGGTACTGGTAGGGAGTAGGGGGCAAGTGAAATGATCTGAAGAAAGCAGGGGCCAGGAAAGAGGGTACAGTCCAGCCTCATAACATCCAACCCCAGCTCAACTCTCTGTCCCATCAAGCCCTGGCCAGGAGACATTCAAGGGCTGAGCGTGGCTGGAGGGTCCTTCAGGGAGGTAAGGGCTGGCTCAGAAGGACAGAGAAGATAAGTATGTATCTCTATAAAAACTAATCAAACTTAGAATAAATAAAATTGATTTTGAAGATAGCTGAAAAGGCTATAGATTGCCAGGGAAGAAGCTGGAATATAAGTAACTGCAGATGTATAATACTTACTTTCCTAAAGCCCATAAAATCCCCAACTCAGCCAGACTCTGACAGACTATAGGATGACCTGCCTGTGGAAAGGAGCTACAAAACTTGGGTCCTGCTGAATGGCAGGATTGAAAGAGCTGTAACACAAACAGGGCTGAAACACACCTCCCCACTCACCATGTTGTGGACAAGAAGGAGAGAAGAGCTGCACAGCCCCTTGGGGAGCCCAGACCTAGGGGCTCCCTGAGCCAGGGCTGTGACACCCTCTTTGGGGCTTTGTGGTTTCCGGTATCTCCAAGCTTCCAGGCACCACCTGCGGTCCCCTCATCCACAAGTGGATGCCTACAGCAGAAGTCTCTCACGGTACATCTGATCCACCCGCAGGTTTGCACAGAGCCGGTGACTGTGCCGGCGACTGTGCCGGCACCTGAAGCTGTCCACCTCACTGCAGCAGCCAGTGTGCCTGTCAGCGTGCATGGCTGTGCACAGTGGCTGAACCCCATGCTCACTCACACATGCACCCCTCACCCCTCCGTGCCTGGCTCACCCTTGGCAGGTGTAGGATCCAGGCCAGTAGCACAAGCCATGTGCAACCTACCAGACCGAGTGGGCAGAATGAGCCCAGCAGGCCTGAGCAAAACTCGGGCAAAGGCACCACTGGTCACAGAGGTTTCCAGCTGGAAAAGTGACACACCAAGGACCTGTGACAATATTATACATATGCAGTTACTTACATTCCAGCTTCTCCCTTTTCTGGAAACTTACATGTGTATAGCATTTTCAGCTCTCTTTAAAATTAATTTTTTAAAATTTTTAGTTTGATGAGTTTTTAGAGAGATACATACCCGTGTAACCACCACCATTACCAAGATATACACCAGTTTCATCACTCCAGAAAGTTCCCTTATACTACTTTACAGTCAGTACTAAGTCCACTCTGACCCCAGGCAACCACTGGTCTGCTTTCTGTCACTATCGATGAGTTTAGTAGTTTCCAGAATCTACATACATATAATCATACTGAATATATTCATTTGTATCTGGTTTCTTTTGCTCAGCATTATGTTTATGAGGCTTATCCATGTTGTTGTGTGTAAGTGGTTGGTGCCTTTTTATTGCTGAGTAGTATTCCAGTGTGTGGATATACATTGTCTGTTTACACTATCAGCTGTTGATAAATATTTAGGATATTTTCAGTTTCTGGTTATTCTGAATAAAGCTGCGGTAAACTTTTGGTACAAGTTTTTTGTGGGAACATATGTCCTTATTTTTCTAGAGTAGATACACAGAAGTAGAATTGCTGGATCATTTGGCAATGATCACACATCTTATATATAACAAACTGCCAGATTGTTTTCCAAAGTGGTCGTTCACCTTAGGGTCCCACCAGCAGTGCATGAAAGTGTCCGTATCCTTGCCAACACTTGGTAAATTGTAGCCATTCTTACTGGTATGTAGTGATAACTCTGTGGTTTTAATTTTCTTTTTCCTAATAACTAAGGATGCTGAGCACATTTTCATGTATTTATTGACCGTTTATACATTTCCTTTTGTGGCGTATCTGTTCTTTTGTGACACATTCATTTGAACCCTCCCCTCTTTTAACAAAAATGGGCAGTAGTCCTATTTTCGAGTGATAGGAGATGTTTATGTATTCTAGACTCAAGCTCTTTCTCAGATATATGCATTATGAATATTTTTCTCCCTCTCACATTGTGTGTGTCCTTTTTATCCTTTAATGGTGACTTTTAAGCAGAGATTTCAAATTTTGATGAAGTTTAACTTATCATATTTCTTCATTTATGTCTGTATGTTCCTTCCTTACTCCAAGGTTGCAAAGATATTTCCCCATGTTTATCTCTGGAAACTTTATAGTGGTAGGTTTGACACTTAGATCCATATCCCTTGTGAGTTAATTTTAATTTGATGGAAGGTACGGTGGAAGTTCATTATTTTGCACATGGGGGTCCAATTGTCCCATGGCTATTTGTTAAAAACACAAAACAGAATCTTCTCAGCACCAAATGACCTGGCACTTTGTGTGGGCCTGTCTTTGAGCCCTCTTGTTGGTTCCATTGATCTATTTGTCTGTCTGGATGACTATAGTGCTATCATAAATCACAACATTTTATTCTTTACAAATGCCTTTTTCAGGTAACAGTGGCATCCCAGTCCTTCCGTTTTCTCATAAAATCGTGATGACAAATGATTCATCCCAGGCCACACAACTGAAAAAATGGCATAGTCAGAAACTGATACTGAGGGCTCTCACCCCCAGCAGATTTGTCTCTCGGGGCCCGAGGGGAATTGTACAGCAAAACCCCCAGCTCTCAACTGCTGCAGTTGAAAGCCTGGGATTCTGTTGAACAATACTGAACATCTTCAATCAGCACCAAAGTGGAAATCACGCACTAACTGGAGTTCAATGATGCAGATGATATGGATTGGAGGACGCTGGTTGACAGAAAACTCCCCAGCAGCTGAGGCGCTTTCTCTGCATTTCAGCACTAGCAGCAGAACCCCGAACAAAAAGGTAAGAGACGGACGCTGTTGGGAAAATGGTGTTCCCCGTATCTGTGCATTTCATGTCTACCTGCAATCCAGACCCCTGAAGAACAAACTGTGGGCAGACTTCAGCATCACTAACACTCAGAATCCTCTGTGAGTGAGAGGGGCTGTGGACCAGCAGCCACTACTGAGCAGTGTCAAGGGTGTATCCTTAGCTTTGGAGAGAAAGTCATCACATTCCTCGCCATTGCTCTAAAAGTTAAATTTGGCTAAATGCTTTAAAATGTTCATGTTACTTAATAAGTAACCAGACAAATGAGGCAAACCTGATTTTGTCCCTCAATGTTCAGTCATTCCTTTAAAAGGAATGACTAAAACACAAAGATACTCTTAAGGTGATCTCATTCTCTAAAAACATTCCTTTATATCATGTTTCTACATAAGCATCTCAACCGTGTAGTTGTTAACTTCAAAATTAACTCAGTCATGCAATTTAATTCTATTTTCAAGTAACTAAGTCCTTTGTAACTCCATGGAAGGAAAATAAATACGAATCAACTTCGTTATTTTTTTTCAGGAGAATTTGATATTTTCACTGTTTATGATTCACAGCAGTACTGAAATCCAAGAGTAAACTGTATAACTAATTATGTCATTTAAATAATGATTCCAAATGATTCAATTCATGGAAAGTTGTTATGAGAAAATGAAAGAAAAGCAAAACAGGAGAAATTTCAAATTCAAAGTAAAATGTACAGGGTTCTTATTTTCAGTTTTAAAACATGCCGGGTTTTCACTGCCTCATTGGCCATACCGTGAGTTTAAGGGAGTAACATATCGATGATGAGGATGCCCCAGGGGACACCAATGAAGAAAGTTTGTGCAAACACTGTGAGACCAGCAGACCTGGAAGGAAATAAATAGCTCACCCTAACCTCCCACTTTACAGATGATGAAACTGAGGTCCAGACTCAGAAAGTGAGGACAACGTGGGTGGTCCAGTATTGAATAGGCAGAGGGAAAAGTTGGGTCAGGAGGGTGAGACATTCAGTAAGGAGAAGGAGGAAAAGCTCTCAGATTTGGTGAATAGAAAAAAAGGAGTTAAGTTAGCAAATTTAGAAACGAGAGTACCTCCATGTATCCTTGTGGAGAGACAAAAAATAAATAAGTAAATAAATAAATAAACTGTAGAAAGTTTTGTATTTTTGCATTAAGAAAGTGAGGTGAGCCAAGAACACAGTGGGCTTTTAGCCAAGCAGGGTTACGTTTCCAGCATACTCGGCATGCTGCACTTATCATCATGTCCTGTAACAATGAGTTACATTATAATGAGGGAGAAAAAGCACATTAAAGCAAAGTTAAAGGTCACTGGAATGGAGCAACATTTGGCTTACTGAGCTCGCTGCACCTTGGGAGATAATCTGGGAAGGAGTTTGGGAGAGCTTTGTGCCAGGCACAGAATGAGATCACAAAAAGAAAAATATGATTTATGTATGAAAGGGTGGACTTAAGACTACGATACAAGAATGCTGTGGGTATCGTGGGTCCATAAGGACCTCCTTGTTCTGACTTAGTCATGGTAGTAGGCATTACTAGTGCTCAGCAATGTCCAGTTCTCTGGCCTTTGCTGGGCACCCACAACCCCTGTCCACTTGCAGATAGCTGGGGCCATGTGATCTGTTCTGGCCTATGGATTGTGAATGCAAGAGTCTGTGCATGGGGAGGCTATGAACAGTGCATGCAACTCCTGAGCTATCTCTTCCCCTTCTGAGGGGATCACAGCGCCAGGACACATGGAATTAAAGAAGCATGGATTGCTGTGTCTCCACATCAAGGTAAGCTATCCTTGAGAATCACCACACCTACAGTGGACATTGAAAGAGTGAAGACTAAACAAACAGTATATATTTAGTCACTGAGATTTGGGGTTTGTTTCTTACTGCAGCAAGCATGTCCCCTAGGTTGACTAATACAATCATCTCCTATGGTGGCATAGCCTGTACACTGTCTTGCTCATTCTATGTGGTGGTATCATTGCCTGAAAGAAACCTTGGTCTGGGAAATCGCAGTTCATTCTCCTGCTGATTCATGCAAGGTGACTTGGGATTATAGAAGGAAGGCTTGGACGCAGCAAGAGTGTGGTTGTGAGTGTACAGTCATCCTACGTTTTCTTTGTGAGGTCAGAGGAAAAGGTCATGATTTGCTGAAAACTGGAAAGTTCACGATGACTTGGGTGAAAGAAAAGACATTTCAAGAACATTTAGAAACCTTTGAAATTTGCCACAATGGCAAGGGAAAGAGCAGGAGTCCAATGTTTATGCCGTATATGCACTGAAGGGAAGCCGACCTGGAAGACTGGGGGAGGAGAAACCAGGAGGACCCACATGAAAGCAAGAGTGACGGGTTCCTCAGACCTCCTTCCAACATGTCCAGTAGAGGGCGGGAGGAGAAACTTTGCAGTGAAAAAGCCTGATGAACATTACCTCAGTGGGGGGACCAAGGCCAACAACAAGGCTGAAAAGTCATGTTTATCGAGACTATGAGAATGAGGTCTTCCTCCCAATAACTCATAATCCCAGTGTTATCATGCGAAAATCCCTCAGACAAATTCAAGTAATAGGGCATGCTACAAAATACCTGGCCAGTATTCCTCTAAGCAGTCAAGGTCATTAAAGCAAGGAAAGCCTCAGAGACTGTCAAAGCCAAGAGATACCTAGCGAGACACAGCAACGGAAGGTAATGAGGCTTCCTGAATGGAGTCCTGGAACAGAATAGAAACATTAGGGAAAAACTGGGGAAATCAGAAGAAATTCTGGCTTTTACTTAATAGTGTATTGATATCAGCTCAGTAATTGTAACGAGGTAATCATACTAATGAAAAATGTTAATCGGAGGGGAAACCGGAGGCTGAGAACTCCCCATACTGTCTTCTCAGTTTTTCTGTAAATCTAAAACTGTTCTCAAAACAAGGAAGTCTGTTAAAAATGAACAAATCAATAAAGGGCAAAAAATAAAAAGGCAATTTTACCTGAGATGGTATCTGATAAGTATGCCCCAATAATGACCCATCCTCAGTTTCTTTACCCTAGGCCCATTTTTCCTTTATGAAGCCGATGCCAGAACTAAAGACATTTTGTGCTATGTTGTACGCTTAGATGATTTCACTTAAAAATGGGTTTATCTTTTCTGAAAAAGGTAACAAACTCATGCTACTTAATGAAAGTCAAGTGGATATTTTTCTAAAAAGAGAAGGGGAAGGGAAAACAATTTTTGACTTAAAGAGGTAGATATTTGCATCTTCATTTTTTTTCACAAAGGAAACTGAGGCTTATAGAAGTTGAATAAAGCATCTGAAAGTTCTAGGTGTTGTAAACGGCAGAGCCAGAGGTCTTAGCCTAGGTGTCCCTGCCTTGAAGCTCCTCCCTTTTCCATTCTCTGTGCTGCACACTAAATGCCCTCACACAGACAACAGGTGGTTACATGTCATGTTTCCAGGCAAGGAGGGTGGTGGGTCTGGCCTGGGAAGTAACTGTGGGAGAGCCTGCTGTCCATGAGGAAGTGGGGTAGGCAACGAATAAATACATGACTTTCAGGGCTCAAAAGACAGAGCCATTCTCTCCATCCTTCAGCTGCCTGAGTAACCTGTGACCTGCCTTCACTCTTCTTGGTGTACTTTTCAGTCTCTAGAGTGGTTTTCCAAGTTTTATTTGTTAAAATGTGTTCAAGTGAACTCACATGTCCAACAAGCAAAACTAGAGGATCCCTAGTTGAAACGAGGCTGGGTATAGAACCTTATATCAGTCAGGGTCCTCCAGAGAAGCAGAGCCAGTAGGATATAGACAGATATATAGAAGAGGAGATTTGTGATGAGAATTAGATCATGTGATTGTGGAGGTTGCGAAGTCCCATGACGTGCCATCTGCAAGCTGGAAAACCAGGAAAGTTGGTGGTGTGATTCAGCTCAGTTCAAAGGCCTGAGAACTGGCAGGGGAGGGCCCTCGTGTAAGTCCAGAGTCTGAAGGCCTGAGAACCAGGAACATCAATGTCCACGGATGGGAGAGGATGGATGTCCCAGACCAAGAAGAGAGAGAGTGAGAGTTCACTCTTCCTCTGCCTTTTGGTTCTATCTGAGTCCTCAATAGATTGGATGGTGCCTTCCCACACTGGTGAGGGCAGAGCTTCCTTACTCAGTACATTTATTTAAATTCTAATTTCATCTAAAAACATCCTCAATGACACACCCAAAGTAATGATTTCCAGCTATCTGGGCATCCTTCAGTACAGTCAGATTGACACATAAAATTAACTATCACAACCCCAAACTCTTAACTCCTCCTCTAGCCCTAACCCCACCATCCCTAGGTCTCCTAATACAATATTCTGTTAAGAACTACTGGTCTGTTACATTCCTGAAAATGTGGGAGCCATGTGGGGCTGCTAAAAAGAAGGGTGTGGAAGCTCACACTGAAATCCTTCAAGGTCCTGTACAAGGGGTCACCCTCATGACAGCCACAGGTGCAAAGGATTTCATAAATCTTTCAGGAAGGCAACATGTGGGTGACCAAAAACCCAGGCTTTTTTCAGGATTCGAGTAGACTGAGTCTTTTATTGAGTACTGTCGAAAGAAAATGATTTAAGTGACTCAAGCAGAGGTTGGGTCTAAATAGAGTCTCTATTTAGAGACTAAATAAGTTCTAAAGACTCTATTCCACAGGGGCATATCAGGGAGAACCTGAAACTTCTCTGTTTAAGCAGAATCAAGGTTTTCAAAGGGTGGGGGTGGATTGAGTACATGTCCTTGCAGCTTTTGAATCAGGTGGCAATTGTCATCTTTAAGAAAACTTATGGTTGGTGATAGTTTGTTCCTGTTTTTGTGTCTCTTGTTTGGGGTGTTTGGTGCAATCCCCATAACCTGTGAGAACTGTTTTGGCAAACGTTGAGGTTTATTGGTTAGTCAAAGTTTATGGTGAAAAGGAGGTAGAAAAAAAAACAGAAAAGAAGAGAAAGAGGGCAAGGGTAGAAGGCAAGGGGAAAACAGGAATGCCGTATCTGTTTGAGCGCTTTTATAGCACTAAGTAGTTGACTTGCATTGGTGGAATGGAAAATGTGCATCTGTAAACACCAGATGGAAGATGCCCACAGTTTGCAAAGGAATAAATCTACCTGGGGTGCAGAAGACACACCTCCCACTCCTGTCTCACCCCAGAGCTGTCTCAATGAGTGAAATCATGGGGTGCAAGGTGATTCTGCTCTCTTCATGTTATTTTCTGGTTTTCCTCCTTCATCCTGTCCTTTTCCTCTCCTTTTCTCCTCCCCATACCTTTTCTTTCCTCCTTCTCCTTCTCCACTCCCTCTCCTGTTCTCCCTTCCTCTCTCTTCTTCTGCCCTTCCTTCCCTAACCCCTCCACCCTTTCTCTTGGACCTATTGTTAAATATGGGTTGTTAAATGAACAATACACCTGCAGGTAATTCCTTTAGATCAGATCTCCCTAGCCACCTTGATATGAACTTCTGTATTTTTCATGTATATAGAAAAATTAAATGAAGTGTACTCACATCTCTTTGGCCTTCCCTTCCTTCCTCTGGCTGCCTCATTCCTCTCTTCCTTGCAGTACCTGTTGCCTGTTCCTTTTCTCAATCTGTCCGAGTTGTAACTGTCATCCTGCTGGGAACATGCCTTTGGAAATGAGAATCCTATGCTTGATCCAGTGGCCTCTCCTCATGTAACACTTGTAAAGCCTCCCTTCTTTGGAGCAGGCCACAGCAGCCCTGTATGAGTGCTACTCTCTACACCCCCCGGAAGAAAGCTTAAGGGAATGTAAGACTTAGAGGGTTCAGCGCGAGACCTCATCTTCTTATTTCATCCTACTCCAGACTCCAAAATACCTGTCAAACTGAGACTTGGAGATTATTCATATCTGGAAAGTGCTGCATTTGCTTCTGTTTTAATTGTTGGGATACCTGTCTTGCATGTTGTACAGAAAAGGGGGATAACTGCAAAAGAGAAGCTTCCACTACTGGTGCAATTAATTAAACGGTAGTAAATAATAACATGAGAAGTTGAATATGTGGCTGATTTTACAACTTTTAAAATAATGTGAGTGGTGGCAAAAAAGAAAAACAAAAATCTTCAACATCCCAAACCACAAATCACATTTTAGTTGAGGTTATTTTTCCCTACAAAATAAAAAAGATTTGGAAAAGGGCATTTAAACTACTTTCTTCCCCACAAAGGTTGAAATTCTCCCTCTTTAAATGATCCCTGGACAATTCACATGCCTAAGTTGGAGTTAACATTTCTACATGAAGACTTACTTTAATAATATAAATATTAATTTATATTTAAAAAAACACTATAGTTATCAGAGCAATTTCATAGACATGATCTCATTCTATCCCATTGCTGGCTGATATTCTCTTTAATGTACATTTCCAGAAGGTAAAAGGCTTGTCCAAAGTACCTCATCCAGAACGTTCCGGGCTATACCTTGATGTCCTAGCTCAGGGCTCAGCAAATGGCAGCCATGGATTGAATCCAACCCACCATATACTTTTTGTCTGGAACAACATGTAAGAATGGGTTTTACTTTTTTGAATGATTGGAGAAAGAAACTTTACAATACAGGAAAAATATTTACAATCCAAATTTCTGTGTCTGTAAGTGAAGTTTCCTTGGACAACCACGTTTGCATATCATCCATGGCTGCTTTGTTGCTACTAGGCAGTGTTGAGTAGTTGCGACGAGATGATATGGCCTGAAAAGCCCGAAATGTTTACTCCATGGTCCTTGAGAGTTTGCCAACCCCTGTCCCAGATCAAGGGCTTATTCCATTGCTCAAGAGCTGCCTTACTAGAGGCCTAGCAGACCCATGGACAAAGGCAAAGCCCACAAGAGTCTTGTTTGTGAAGCCTGTAGAAGAGGCTTTGAAATTGGCCTGCAATAAAAGGTTAGCACTTTCTTGCTCAAGAGCACCCCTGTCCTTCTGAGTGGTGAACTGCAGAGTGGGATTGAGTATCCAGACTGGCAGGCAGCTCCCTTCTCCAGAGGGGCATGCGACAGTCCTAACAAGACCTTCGCTAAATGAAAGGGCAGAAGGGCAGTATTCTGTCTCCCCTCCTCCCTTTCTCCTTACCAGGAAAAAGGAGTTCATTAACTAATGAGCCATCCTTAGACACAGAAGGACAAAATGCCCCAACTTAGAGGGCAAGGAGACAAACGTGGAAGGAAGCAAGCAAGCACTCTGCTCTGTGTTTGTTTTTAATGCAGGTTATTTGATATACTATTCTGCTATCCCTGTACCCCTTTCGACCTGTGGAAGGTCTTGTCTGCTGTGGTTGAGCATGCAAGGGTCAATTGGATGAAGAAATCAAACATACAGAAGCCTTACTCTTCTCTCAGCAGACCATCTGATTCATTTTGACTCCCTATTTTTTTATTGCCACCCACAAAACATATGATCTTCCCTTTTCTGAGTACCTATTATATTTCACTCTATTTAGATTTAAACAGATGATCTTATGTAACTGTCTCCACGATCCCATGGGGTTTACTCAGAAGGGAACTAAAACCTGGATTGTCTAACAATTTTTCCCAGGCACCAAGCTGGTACCTGATCTCTATGATGCCAATATCTGGGCTTTTCCCGCCAAACCTCAAGAGCTCTACAAAGTCAAGTGCATCTCCAATGAAGGGCGTGTTTGCTCCATGACCCAATGGGGTTTACTCAGAAGGGAGCTGGGTCCTCATGACATCTTCACTGTGGAGAAGCATTCTCTCAGTTGTATTTCTTCAGAGCATCAACTCCTGGGACCTTACGAGAAATTCTTTAAAAAGCAAAAAATTTGAAAACTCTGTTTGGGGAAAAATAACGTAAAAAAGGGTAATCAAGTTTGTTCGGCCAAGGACTTTTCAGAGCCTTTTACAGGCAGCATTTGCAGCCATCTTCCAAGTGAATTCTAGCAACCAGGAGGGAATCCGAATAACCGAAACACAAAGCTCTTCCCAAACTTGTGTTCTTAAGAATACTGGTTCGGTGACTTCTTCGGCCCCCGCATTTGTGGACCGGAGAACATCACCCGAGAGCGCCGGTGCGACTTCCCTGGCCCCCCACACCTGAGGACCAGAGAACCTCGTCCGAGAGTGTGCGCATATTTGCAATAAAAGACTGCCACTTTCTTATGTACTTTGGCCTCATGTTTAATTACTTAGCTCTCCCAAATTAAGTTACATTAAATTAAATTAAATCAAAACAGTGCCAAATTTAATTAAATTAAAACAGTTGGTGCCAAATTAATTTAAATTAAAACAGTTGGTGCCGAAACCCGACCCAGGAGGAGACCCTTCCTCAACATCCCCTAAGGGTCTAATGAACCTCCTCCACAGCGAACCGGCTCTCAACCCAACCAGCCACGAACACCAAACAAGTGTTCCAGCTTTCCACTGGTGCCGCTCTGAGAATTTCTTCTTCGGTGAGTACTCCCCTTTGTTAACCATCTCCGTCCGTTTCCGTGTCCTTGGCCTAGAGTCGTACGTACGCCCAAGGACGTAGCCACCCTGTGGCGCAGTGAGGCCTTCAACCCGGAGACGTCCGTCTTGAAGTTCCTCAATTCTCCGTTAGTGGCTCCAGGAGCCCCCGGTCCCCAGCAGCGGCAAAGGACGCTTTGCCACTGCATGAGGTCAGTTTCCATTTCTGGTGGTTAAACAATGGGAACCTCACAATTGAAAATCCCTACGAACACCCCTTTAGGGTGTCTCCTCCAAAACTTGGAAGCCTTACATCTAGCCCAAGATTTAAAACGAAAGAGGCTAATTTTCCTCTCCACTGTGGCATGCCAAAAACCCGGGAGGAGACCCCTCCTCAGGGCCCCCTAAGGTCCGAGGAGCCTCCTCCTTCACGCCGCGGACGACCAGGACCTAGACATCGCTTTCCACACCTCCAAGTCTCCTAGGGGTGAGTATCTCTTGCCTCCCTCTCATACTCCTTGGCCAGAAGTCCTGCGCAGGCCCAAGGTTTTTTGGTCACCAGGTGACCCACAGGAGAGTTCCCAAAGGTAGAGACGTCTGCCCAAAGGAACTCCATTCCAGTCCATGTGAGACCCGTCCAGGACGGAGACGTCCGCCTGGAGGTAATCTCCATTCCGGCTCCAGGAGCCTCCCGGTCTCTAGTGGCTCCAAAGGACGCTTTGTAGCCAGGTAGAGTTCGGTTTCCGCCTATAGGTGAGAGAAGGCAATGGGAAATCCCCAATCCAAAATACCTACAGACACCCCTTTAGGGTGTCTTCTAACTAATCTCAAAACTTTACAATTACAGCAAGATCTTAAATGAAAGCGACTGATTTTACTCTCCACTGTGGCGTGGCCAGTCTCAACATTGAGACTGACAACCAGTCTCAATGGCCGCCTGAAGGCACTTTAGACCGTAACATTTTAATTAGATCTCTCTAATTTCTGCCAGAGGCTCAGAAAGTGGTCAGAAATTATCTATGTCCAAGGCTTTTAGGACTTGCGCTCTCACCCAGACCTGTGCGCCCGCTGTTAAATGGCCCAGGTCTCGTTAGCCTAAACCCCTAAACCCGGCCCTTGGCCCCCACCTCAGCAACTGAGGAGGACTCCACCTCCATTTCAGATGGGGCCGACGGCAGACCTCCCTCCCGACTTTCCAACCCCCCTCCCTATGGACTTCCTACCACCCCTCCCGACGCTCCTCCTTCAGCCACTCCTCTCACCCCTCCCTATGGAGCTCCCACTGCCCCGCCCGACACTCCTCCCTCAGCCACTCCTCTTACCTCTCCCATTTCCATCTACACTCGCTCCAAGACCGCGGTAGCAGCCCCCATTAGCCCTCTATCAGTCAGCCTGCCTCAACCCCCTCTACCAGTCAGCCTGTCTTAACCTACCCTACTGGTCAGTCTGTTCCAACCTCCCCTGCTAGTTTGTTGCCCCCTCCCCCACCCCAAGAAGTTGCTGGAGCCAAAGGCGTGGTTAGAGTCCACGTCCCCTTTTCCTTGGCTGACCTTTCCAAAACTGAAGAACGACTTGGCGACTTCTCAGCCAACCCCACCTAATATTCCAAAGAGTTTCGATACCTAGGCCAGAACATATAACCTTACCTGGCATGACTTACATGTCATTCTTACTTCCACTCTTAACCCAGAGGAAAGAGAGTGCATTCTCGCAGCCGCCAGGCAACATGCAAATCAATGGCATTTAATCGACGCCACCGTCCTGTTAGGAGAGATGGCTGTCCCGTCCATAGAACCAGATTGAGATTACCAACCACAGCAGCCTGGCCGCCGTAGGAAGGACATTATGGTTCAATGTCTCTTGGCCGGTATGCAGGCAGCCTCTAACAAAGTGGTCAATTTTGATAAACTAAAGGAAATCATCCAGCACCCAGATGAGAACCTGGCTTCCTTCCTAAATCGCCTTACAGAGGCACTAGCCCAATTTACTCGGCTAGACCCCACCTCCCCAGCCAGAGCAGCTGTCCTAGCCTCCTATTTTATCTCCCAGTCAGCCTCACATATTCCAAAAAAGCAAAAAAAAAAAAAAAAGGTTGAAGATGGACCTCACACTCCCATACAGGAAAATTGGCCTTTAAAGTTTTTAACTCCAGAGAAGCAGCAGCTGAGGCCGCAGAGCTAGACAAGGAAAAAAGAAGGGCTGTGCTTCAGGCGCAAGCTCTAGTGGCTGCCCTCCAACTAGCGTTGCCCACTCTGCCGGCAGGGAAGACACAGAGCAAGTCTCCCAAGGGCTCCTGCTATAAATGCGGAGACCCAGGACACTGGGCAAACCAGTGTCCCCAGGCCAAGCCGGCCACTCTGTCTCGTCCATGCTTTAAGTGTGGCACAACTGGGCATTGGGAAAAAAGGTGTCCAAATCCTCGCCTGCCTACCACGCCATGCCCAACCTGCCAACAGGAAGGACACTGGAAGTCTGATTGCCCCGCCAGCAGGGCAGGCATTGCACCTCAACGTGGTGCCTCTCCTCAAAGGCCGGAAGGCTCCTTCCAGCTCCTACACCTGGACGACGACTGACGGTGCCCACACTCGGAGACCCTGGTCACCCTCGCCGAGCCTAGGGTAACTCTACAGATAGCGGGTAAGCCAATTTCTTTTCTCATCAATACGGAGGCTACCTATTCTGTTTTGCCAACCTATGGAGGTCCTAGCCAGCCATCCACTATCTCAGTAGTTGGGGTAGACGGTAAACCGTCTAACCCTCGCCAGACCCCAGTGTTAAATTACTGCCTGGACTATGCATGCTTTGCCCACTCTTTCCTCATCATGCCCTCTTGTCCCACCCCCCTCTTGGGATAAAACATCTTAACCTAACTCAAAACATCTATTCCCCTTCCCTTTCTCCAGGTGGCCAGGTTCTACTCAAGGATCAACACCCTCCTCAAATTTTCTCGCTTCCTCACCATTCTTCATCTTAACTTAACTGACTTTTCCTTCATAAACCCCATAGATACCCTCCTTCCCGACCCATCTCCCAACCAGTAGGTTTCCCAACTTTTTACTCTCATAGAAGACCTAACTTGGCAGGGTGCCCTTTGTGATTTCAGCAATGTTGAACTTACCCTCTACACCTTTGTCATCATTATTATGGTTCACTCTAATTCCCCTAGTTACTCCTACTAATCCTAACTTTGTATGGAGATTCTAAACCTGGTCTACAGACAACCAGATACACTCAGTCATGCAGGGCACTGCAGATTGTCCCCCCGCCACCCCCACCCAGGGTTGTCACTCTGCCCTCTCCCTAAATAAAATGTGGACTCATTAGGCCAGGATGAAGGACAGATACAGGGAAGGAGAGGCTGTAACCAGAAGGCAGTAGAAAGCCCAGACCTCCCCAAGGGCCTCTGCTGCACTCAGTCCCTGTTGAGTCAGAGATAGGGAGAAGCCAGGAGGTAGGGGAGTTGGTGAGGGGAGCAGCCTTGGTGAGCGGGAGGTGGAGAGACAGAAACGGAGATGGAGATGGAGACAAAGAGATACAGACAGAGATAGAGAGAGACAGAGGTGGAGAGAGAAAAAGACAGAGATGGGGAGAGACAGAGATGGAGAGAGACAGAGAGAGAGAGAGACAGAAATGGAGAGAGACAGAGGTGGAGAGAGACAAAGACAGAGATGAGGAGAGACAGATGACAGAGATGGAAAGAGACAGAGAGAGAGAGAGAGACAGAGATGGAGAGAGACAAAGATGAAGAGAGACAGAGAGAGAGATGAAGAGACAGAGATGAAGAGAGACAGAGTGAGACAGAGATTCTTTTTTGCTACTCTACGCCAAACTCTTCATGGTGTAATTGCACATAAGCTCCCAGCAGGACCCAGACGGCCCCTGTTGGAGGCTACTTTTGGTGTAACCAAACTCTATCTAAAACTCTTAACCATACCTCCATCACCCAGTCCCTTTGCGTTCCGGTATCTTTAGTGCCTAGCTTAACCCTATATAGCGAAGGAGAATTGTCTGAACTAGCTTCCCAGCTCAGCTCCAGCAATAACATCCAAAAGCGGGCTGTTTTTCTTCCCTTAATTATCGGGGTTTCCCTAGCTTCAACAATTTAACGCCCCCTTAACCCCTGGACCACCGGTATGGCTACCGCCTGTAGTATAGCAGATGCTTCCATTCCTAATTCCCATACTAATCCTCTGCCTTATGTTATGTCTTGCTCCCATTCTAATAAAATTTCTCCGAGCCAAGGTTCAAGAGATCACCCGAGTCACCTTCAACCAAATGCTCCTGCATCCCTACACGCAACTGCCAACCTCAGACCCTAACTACGCCCTTTAACAGCAGGAAGCAGCCAGACAGACCACGGCGCCCTAAATTCTTATAATCAATAAGAGGTTGGACTGTTTGGGTGAAGGAGAAAGGACAAGATGGAGGAAGGTGAACAAGAAGGCATAATCCATGTTGCTTCCGGGTTCTTCCTCACCAACTTTCCCGCGCGCGGGAAGATGCAGATCAACCGAGCATGCTCCAGGTGATGTCAATCCGAAGAGATCAAAACTTACCCGGCCACGCCTACGGAGACGCCCCTATCACGCCCTTATCCTGCCCACTGCCCTCCCCCTTCCAGTACCAATGCATAAAAGTCTGCCACTGGCAGGAGCCAGCGTGACTTCTTCGGCCCCCGCATTTGTGGACCGGAGAACATCACCTGAGAGCGCCGGTGCGACTTCCCTGGCCCCCCACACCTGAGGACCAGAGAACCTCGTCCGAGAGTGTGCGCATATTTGCAATAAAAGACTGCCACTTTCTTATGTTAAAAAAAAAAAAAAGAATACTGGTTCTGAAACATGTGAAGTGTTCTGCAAAACAAACAAATGAATAAATAAAAAACTGAGCAAGATGGCATGCTGAGAGGCTCATTTACCTTGCCCAACATCTAGACCAGGGGAAACAGAACTAGAAAAATGAAATCTTTCCTAAAATATAGCACAGCACAGAACACATTTTTCATTTACTTTGTTTTCATGAAAAAATGATGCTTCCAAATATGTAAAATTGCATATTAACAGACTATCTCTAGGAAAGGAAGCCACACATTAAGCAGTATCTAACGGTAAAAATGCAGTCAATGTATGAGCAGGGTAGAAGGGCCCCAGGCAGAGGGCCTCTCCAACCATTTACAATGCTTGGGGCTTACCGAGTGGGCCAAAAGTACAGCTTTCTCAAAAGGCTGACTTTTATTCAGTTAGGGAATGTCTACAAGTAATCATACCCACCTGAAGACTCTTCGAGAGGTAGGAGAATATCAGGGTCAAGAGCATGACCCCTGGGGTCATACTACCTGGATTCCAGTCATTGCTCCACACTTAGCTTGAGCAAGTTAGCCAAAATACCTATGACTCAGTTTTCTCAGCTGTAAAATGCGAACCTCTAACCCACAGCCAAGGATTCAATGAATTATATGTTTAGTGTGCTTAGAACAGTGCTTGATATGCAGAAAATGCTATGTAAGTGTTACTGTTAGCATTCATTTTCTATTGTTTTTATTTGTTGATGTTATTGTCATTTAGGGGCTTATTGAATCTCCTACCCTCACAAGAACCAAGAGGTCATTATGCAACTTCTCTCTCCGTATTTTTTTGTCTCTTTTTCTTTCTGCTCATTTGATCTTCTCTCCCTGTGGGCCTGCTTCATTTTATCGTGTACATGACTCATCACAGTTGTCTTAAAATGGAAGCCCAGGCCCTAGCACACATCCTCTGCTAGGTCAACACCCCTCAGACAGCACATCAGAGGCCTACCACCCTGCACCCTCAGGATCCTTGTAACAGATGGCATCTTCTGGTCCATAAAGTGACCCTTTCCACATCCCCAGGCAGCCCCAAGTCTCCAAAAAGAAACATACTTAGTGGGGTGAAAATAACAGCTATGTCTGCTGCCGTGTCCCCAGTCTAAGTTCACCCTGGACACCAGGTTGAGACAGCAGACATTAGCTAGACCCTGAGTCAACAATGGAGAGGAAATTCCCATTCCATCCAACTGTCTAGGCTTCCATTGACTCAGGACCTGGGGAAGACTCAGCACACGTAGCAGAATTTTACAGCAGACCAATGGGTATGCCTGGGGTGGTTGCAATGGGCAATATGTACAAAAATAACTAGCACAAGGAAGAATTTGCTTATTTCCATCCGTTTGCTCACTTGTTGAACAAATGTTTATTGAGTGACTTCTCAGTGTCATGCTAGGGAATATGCATTCTAAACATTTCATAAGTAGAACAAATAAACATTTTTAAAGAGATAAAAGATATTTTTATAATCTCATTAGTGATACTCTCAACCTAATCCTTTATGTGAGTAGTTCACTCATTTTGGAGATTCCTGAGTATAACAACAATACATGTTGTTTATCTTATTCATATACTTTAAAATTATTATTATTTAATCAGCATGCTACAATCCTCACACAAACCAATCACTAGAAATTGTCAATGATATTTACTATAGAATATTTAATTCATGTAGCAATAAAATAATATATAAAACATATTGATATGTATTTAATAATAATATTGAATACGCAATACATATGAAAACCCACACATTCCCTATTAAGCCTAAGAAACTGAATAATACCAATTCCTCTGAAGCTCCCTGTATGTCCTCCCAGGTTGGATCGCCATCACTCTCCCAAGAGTAGACCATTCTCCTGAACTGGTGTGGGTCATCCTCTTGTGTTTCTTCACAGGTTTTACAGGTTTTATTTTATGTGACTATATCTCTAAACAAGATATCATTTAGTTTTGTCTGTTCTGGAATTTGACATCAATGGAATCATATTGTATGTGTTTTTCCTAAATGGATGGATATTTTATATCTATAGATTTTTATAGATATATACAGATATAATGCATATACCTGCATACATTATATATAATATATACATCTGTTATACATATATATGTATATATAACAGATGTATATATACAGACAAATCTATATTGTATATATTATTCGGATATATATTTATCTGAACAGATATATATGTGAATATTGTCAACATTATATTTCTTTGTTTTGAGACAGAGTTTCGCTCTGTCCCAGGCTGGAGTGCAGTGACGAGATCTCGGCTCACTGCAACCTCTGCCTCCCGGGTTCAAGCAATTCTCCTGCCTCAACCTCCCAAGTAGCTGGGATTACAGGCATGTGCCACCATGCCCGGCTAATTGTTTGTATTTTTAGTACAGACGGGGTTTCACCATCTTAGCCAGGCTGGTCTTGAACTCCTGACCTTGTGATCTGCCCGCCTCAGCCTCCTAAAGTCCTAGGATTACAGGCATGAGCCACCACACCCAGCCAACATTATACTTTTAAAATTTATTCAGATAAATACATATAGCAGGAATTCAGTTATTTTACTGCATAATATTCCATGTATGACTACACCATGATTGATTGATTCATTTATTTCCCTAAGACTCTTTTTAGAATTTTGCTATTAAAAATAATAAATCTATGAGAATCTTAGCCATGTCTCCTGGGCAGGTATGTGGATGGTTCTCCTGCACCTGGAAATGGAGTTCTGAGTCATGAGGAAGATGCATCTTTATATTGACCAGACAACCTGTGATTTTTTCTTTTCTTTTTTTTTTTTTTTTTGGAGGCAGTCTCACTCAGGCTGTAGAGCAATGGCACAATCTTGGCTCACTGCAACCTCTGCCTCTTGGGTTCAAGCGATTCTCCTGTCTTAGTCTCCCCAGTAGCTGGGATTACAGGCATGCACCACCATGCCTGGCTAATTTTGTGTATTTAATAGAGATGGGGATTTCATCATGTTGGCCAGGCTGGTCTCAAACTCCTGACCTCAAGTGATCTGCCCGCCTTGGCCTCCCAAAGTGCTGGGATTACAGGTGTGAGTCACCATGCCCGGCCAACATGTGATTTTCTATAGTGATTGTACCACCCTACTCTGTCACCACCTCATGGTGATGTCCTTTTCCATTTTGGTGAGTAAAAAATGGTATAGCGTGATCTCATTTGGCATTTCCCTGATTGAATATCCTTTCATATGTTTATTGATCATTTGGATTTACTCTTTTGTGAATTGCCTATCCCTGTCTTTTGCTTATTTTTCTATATTGTTTTCTATTTTCTGTGTTTGTTTTGTATATATACATATATATAGTTTTGTTTGTTTTGTGTATGTACATAGTGACACATGCACACATACATATATGTATTAATATGTCACATATATAATACAATTATCTCTCAGTTTATGGGTTTTCATGTTTTTATTTTTTATTGTGTTCTTTGATAAATTTATATTTTAATGCAATCTAGTTTTTCTACTTTTTCCTTTATGGCTTGGCCTCATTTGTCCTAAGAAATCCTTTACCACAGTGAAATTAAAACAACCACCACCACAAACACAGAAGTTATCCTATATTGTCTTCTAAAAGTTTTAAATTTCTTCTTTTCACATTTAATCCTTAAATCCATCTGACACTGGTTTTATGCATTGTGTGTGGGAGGGATCTGATTTCATTTTATTTCTCACAAGGATAACCAGTTAATTCTGCACCATGTGGTCCTTCGTTCATCCTTTCTTCCTAGATGTTCAGTGCTACCAGCCACATACAAAATTTCCATTTATGCATGGGTCTATTTCCAGGCTCTCTCTTCTTATTTCTTTGGCATATTAGCCTCTATTTGCACCGGTGCCATATTGATTTATTTATTATACCTTTTCACGAAGCCTGGACACTGGTGGGGCAATCTCTTCCTCACCCTTTATTCTCTTCTGAGTGTCTTAGAAATTCTTGCCTTTTGCTTTCCTATATACATATTAGAATTAACTTGTTAAGTCCCTAGAAGAATTTGTTCTGAATTGATAGATTAATTTGAGAAGTGGTGTATTTATGAAATTGAGTCTTCTCATCCAGGTATATGGTATATCTTATTTATTTATTTTCAGTGGGTATTTGGGTTTTTTTGCTGCTAAAATATATTGAATTTATTTAGGTTTCCTTAGATGTCTTTCAGCATAGTTTTACAACTTATACTTTTCTGCTGCTGTTATATGTGGTAACTTTTTTAAAAAGTATGAAACATAGCTATTGTTTGAGATCTTCATTGTAAACTATATTCTCACTGTGTTTTGTTGACCTTCAGAGACAGTGAGATGGATGGGATAATTTTTCCCTTACCAAATAACTCCGGACTTCCAGACTGCTCTACTCTTCAAATCCTTGGATTTGCTTTTTATACTTTCTTGTCCTTTTCATTGCTGTTATGGTGTGAGGGAAGGACTCCTTTCCAATCCTGAGCTTAATGTGCTCCTGACTAACCATAGGAAGCTTATTAAAATCATAGGAAAATCACCATAAATACATTCTGTGACATTTATTTAAACTGCCCACAACCCTATTATTTAAGTGCCTTCAAGATTCTCAAATAGTGGAGCTTGCAAAGAAAATCATGTCTGCACAAGTAAGCTATTATTTCGCTACTTAATAGGTATTTGTATCTAGTTTAAATAATTATATTACTATAGAAAAAAGAATGACAGGTAGAAAGAAGAGGTATGTTCTTAGAAGTGATAACTCAGGACGCATTGTCCCATGGTTGTATCTCAATAAAGTTTTAGGTAAAATCCTTACAAGAAAATGAATAATCTCACAAGCATTGCCTCAGAAACCTAAGTCAACAGAATTATAGCCACTGTCATGTGTGTAATGGCAGTAAGGTTGCATAAGTGGACATGGCAACAGAAATTTGGGGCCATTTGGCTAATTTCTTTCTTTTTATTATTATTATTATTATTTTTGAGATGGAGTTTCACTCTTGTCACCCAGGCTGGAGAGCAGTGGCACAATCTCGGCTCACTGCAACCTCCTCCTCCCAGGTTCAAGTGATTCTCCTGCCTCAGCCTCCCAAATGGCTGGGACTACAGGCGCCTGCCACCACGCCTGGCTACTTTTTATATTTTTAGTAGAGATGGAGTTTCACCATGTTGACCAGGCTGGTTTTGAACTCCTAACCTCAGGCAATCTGCCCTCCTTGGCCACCCAAAGTGCTGGGATTACAGGCGTGAGCCTGGTGCCTGGCCACCATTTGACTGATTTCTATAGGTATGTAAAATTCTAAGTTTCTAACTAAGCTATGCCAAAAATCCAGCATAAATGAGCAAAATTTGAGTTTACTTGAGATGTATTACTGACTATCGGTTGCCACCTAAGGAAAGAGCCATCCATTGTCAGGATAATGAACATATGATGTCTAATAGGGTGTGAGGGGTGGTTGCAGAGGCTGAGGAGTTAGGTGCATTGGCCAATGTCTGAATGAAGAACGGCCAATGTCTCTGAATTATGAGACTGTTTAGGTAGGACAGTGCGTTTGTGTGCTTTTTCACTTTCACAATGACTCAGTGGCATTGTGGTAGGATTACCATAATTCTTCTTTCCTTTTGGAACTTTAAGTTTTTTACTCCATTGAAGTTAGTCATGACCATGTGATTTGCTCCAGCCAATAAAATGTGAGCAGAAGTGGCATTATCACCTCCAGGGGAAAACACGTAACGCCTTGCCTCTGTTTAGCTGCCTTTGAGGGCATGAAGAAACAACACTAGCCAGTTGCACAGAAAACTAAACAGTTGCTAGGACTGTCAACGAGACCAGACCTGCAGAGGACCTGGTGAGCCAGAAGCAGACTTGTGTTGCTAAAGGTTTGAAGTTTGCTTGTCCTGCAGCAAAGCCTGAGATCCCCTGCCTGACACAGATACCAACCATCACAGTACATTTTGTGTGGATTATGAATTTAAGAACTAGCAGCAAGGACTGTGGATTTCAGTTTCAGAGATCCAGAACCTCACTTTCCTCATGTGAACCCTGCCAAAGTTGAGGAATGTGGAACTTGCTATCCATGGGGTGGGGGAAAAAAAGAAAGAAAGAAAATTAAAAAACTGATTCTCTCAGTTTTGAGATAAGAATGAGAAAGAGAGTAAAGTTATGTCACCAAAAGGACTCCATTCCCCACAAACCATAATTTGATTATCTTTCAAGGATTAAGAAAAAAGTACATGTATGCACCTGTGTAATACATTTAACTACGTGTGATGTAAGCAGAGGGGCAAGCTTGCTGTCTTCTATCCTAACTGCTCTAATATCCTTAGGTCTAGAAAACAGTTGCTTCTTGAAACTGGGCTCTGTTCTTAGCCCACCCTTGTATCTGATAGGCATCAGTGGCACAGAATTTATCAACAAATATGCAAAATGTGATATTAATTTGGTGTCTTTCCTTTGAAGCCAGGAAGTCCTTTTCCTCCTTTTCATGTTTCTAGCCTTGTGAGAGCTGCCACTTCATTTGGGGTCATTAAAGATAAAGGAGATTTGTACTCTTGGCATTTCTCACCCCTGATACTACCCACTTCAAAGGCCCTGTCCTTGTCTCTCTAGAATCCATAGTCCATACACTCATAACTGCCTTCTCCCAGCTCTCATTCAGCTGGCCTTCTCTGCTCCCCTAATGCTCCCCCCACCAGCACCAAAATGAACAAACAAAACCTTCTGAGCTCATAAGATCACAAGTCAATCTCTCTGGCAAGGAGGGGGAATTCTATTTTCTATTCGTGCTCACCCAATCTTTTTTCTTCATCCATACCCCTTCCCATTCCATTCCTTCACCTCCTGTTCCTGCAGAGAAATCTCTGTCCTCTCTCTATGGCACATTCCTGCTGTCTAGATATATTACGCGCGCTCACAGACATGCCGACTGTAAGAGCTGACATTCAAGTCAGGATGAACAAGAAGGCGCAGGGCTCATTCATGAGATCCCTACTACCCTACTCAGAGTGCAGGGGAGTCCCCTTGGTCCCCAGAGGCCACTTCAGGACTCTGAGACCATAAGGAAGCAAGGCAACAGGGGGCGAGGAGGATTTGCTGTGTATTTTTCCCTCAAAGAGCTTTTATGAGTAATAGAAGCGAGAAAGTCACTTGTACTCATATACAGTTTTGACGTTTCCTTTAAAGGAGATGAGTCTCAAAAGGTAGGGTCCCATGATAATATAAATTTATTATTTAAATTTATATGAAATATAAATTATTTATTACTTACTTTCATGTCTTTAAGTGCCTAATAGTTTTCTAGAAATTTTCATTGGATACTCAATACACCTTGAATATTTTCTCCCAATGCCACATCTAGTAACTGTAATGAAATAATAACAACATTATCTAAGATTTATGTACTAAGAACTATATTAAGCCCTTTAAATTTTCATAGCAATCCCACAAGCGAGGTGCTATTCTTACCCCTTTACCAACCAGGACTCAGCCTTTGGAGAGACTGCGGTTGCCCAAGGTTAACATTTGTGAAAGGCCGAGTGGGGACTGAGTCCTAGGCCCGTCCCATCTCAGACCCCAGACTGTTTATCCCCATGCTCAACAGCCTTTGATGTGATGGCCCAGTCTGACTCAGGGCTCCACAGTGGACTGAGTGTGTTAGCATCTGTTCTGATTCTCCGACTTTCCATGCTTTTTGGAAGAACTTAATATAAATAAGATTTCAGTTAGCTTAAATTTTTTTCTAGGTGCCAAAACGTAAGAGTAGAATTTAAGACCTCCGGATTTACTCTTGCACTTTCCATTGATCCATGACCCTTTCCTCTGCTCTGTGATGGCCAAAAGGTGGACATGGTCCAAATCACCAAGGAAAGAGGAAGCCTGAAACAGGGAGGTTTGTGGCTGTGACCATAGCCAGCCTCTCTGCAAACCTTGGTTTGCTCTCTGGTAATTGGAGGAGTCTGTGGTGCCCACAGGCTATCTGAGGGGTCCCTTGCAGCTGTGACATCTGGTGGCCCTAAACTCTCAGTGCCTGCCTGGCTTTTATGCGATCTCATATCTGAGCACCAAGCAACTCCTACTTTCTGCAGGCACCTTTCCTCTGTTCAGAGAACGTGAGCAACATTGAGAGCGTTTAAGGGGCTATCGGGTGAACAGACCGGAGTCCATGCCTTCGAGTGGCCGAAAGCTCTTTTACTTGCCGGAGCTTTTGAGCCCATTGCAGTCAGCCTGGAATCTCCAGTCCTCCTTTTCACCCTAGCTTGCAGCCCACCGGAGCTAGTAAATTAAGACCTTTGCCTTTGACATTTGGGTTGGGAAAAAAGTGAAAACCGATCTAATAATAATTAGTTATGGTTTAATATGCGAGATTGAAGCGTTCTCATTTTTCATTCTGGAGCCTGGTGAGAAGGAGCCAAGAGCAGAGATTGATGGGGCAGCATAAAGCCCCTCAACGTTCCCATGCCAAGAGAAGTAAATGACCCTCAGGCGCCTTCTTATATCATGTGAAGAACCCATGACAGCCCCAAAAGAAATGGAGAAACCCAGCGAAGGTGGGGGACAAAAGAGGGGTTTTTTTCGTTGTTCTCTTAGGCCAGGCACCTTGGCACGCACATCCCTGCCTATTGATTGTGTAAAGACTGTGGTCTTCAGGCTCCAAGAAGAGGACTTGGATTCAGATAACTGGCTCTGGGGAAAACGCAGCTTGTTTTTGTAACACCGGAGATGTATTTACTTTTCACTTAATGAAGGGGAGTGATGCCTTGGATAAGACATGACCCGACACAAACTACAAACATTAAGCCCAAACATTACAGGGGAAGCCCTTCCCAGAAATGTCCAATGTGTTACTATGTAGAATCAGTATTGGTGATTTTAGTGCCGTGGAGGGATTTCATTAACTTTCTGCAGGGAAAACGCTGTGGAATGGTGAGGTAAATCTAAAGACATTCTGTGTGCGAGTGTGCGCACGCACGCCCGTGCCTACGTGTGCACGCGGCATAGCTGTAATTTGACATCATGTGGTGAGATTAGCCTGTTTCTCGCTGGTGGGAAATTCAGTGTGGCCCAGAAAGTTACAGAGGGAGGAAACTGTGAATCAGTTGAGAAGGAAAGTATTAAATAATTCTTGATGGATCACTGTGTCCTGGAAAAGAATGAAGATGAGGAGAGAAAAGGCTGGAACAGGAGAGGAAAAACAGATGGTGCCTTGCAAAGAACGCTCCTGCAGTTTTTCACATCTCCCAGTGGGACCTGAAATGTGAACACAGAGTTGAGGCTGAGCAGGGAGCCAAATACACTGCTGCGGACAGGCCAGTGTGGCCCCATGACCTGGGCGTGTTGTCCCAAGGCCTGGAGACTGATGCCCAGGGGGGCCCTGGGGAGGGCCGGCAGATGCTGCCCTGTGGGGAGCGGGCAGCTGAGGTCAGCAGGACCATCAGTCGAGTGCCTGGTTTTATCCGTCGTGAATGAGATGGCAAGGATCCAGCCATGGGAATTTTAGCAGAATGGTTATGTGTAAGGAAATTGGCATAAAATAAGAGAGGGCAAATGGGGCTTGCCACAGAATACCACAACCAGAACACAAACATCTTAATGACTTTTAAAGATTTTTGCAAAGTTTCAGGCCTGCCTTCTACTCAGCAAACATACCCCTACCTACCCTTATTTGCCTCTTCAGGCTTTCTAGATCCTTCCCTATCTCCCATTTGCCCGTAGAGCTGAATGAAACCGGAGACCAAGCCAAGGGTGGGGAGCCCACTGGCCCAAACAGGCTCTTTAGCAAACCCCACGCTCTCTGTGACCTTCTGTAGATTTGAAGGTTGTCTTGAGCCGTTTGCCTGAAAGCCAGAGTTTCTAGCTCCAACAAATACGAGTCTCACAAAGTAAGAACAAGGCCTTAGTGTCTGAGATGTGGGACTTCATTCAATGCTGTGATTTTAATATAAGAAATGAGAGACTAAATTATAATGACATTTCAAAAAAGAATAACATTTTTATAAATACCAAAGTCTACCAGCAAACTCAGTGGTAGATAAAAGATTTCTAGCTACTGTAGAAAGAGCATTCAACGTGCAATGCTGGCAGTTCTATGTGAGCAGGTAGAGAAAAGAACAGCAATTTTAGATTTTTGAGGAATGTGGTGTTATGGGAAGGCACAAGTGGTAAGGCCTCCTGCAGTGGTCCTCAAGCTTGAACGGAATTACGAAGAAGGCTTGTTAAAACATAGATGGCTGGGCCATACCCCCACAGTTTCTGACTCAGTGGGTCCAGGGTGGGACTTATAACAAATTCCCAGGTGACGCTGATGCTGCTATTCTGGGGCCTGTACTTTGAGAACCAGTGGCTTAGTTAGGATAAAGATACATGCATAGATTACATTTCTATTTACCCACATCTGCAACTGTATTCTGGCAGGAAGCGTAATGGACTGTAACAAAGCCAACACTTATTGGACCCCTTTCCTGTCCCCGGTCAGTGGTTTCAGGGAGCAGCTGAGCTGAGCAGAGATCATCATTGCTGGCAGTGGGAACCCAGGTGTTCTGGACCCCTGAGGTGTGCTGCTGGCTGAAATGAATTTAGGATTGAGGAAAGGGGCATGAAATATTAGAATGTTAGCATTGGAAGGGAGCTAGGAGAAAGTCTGATGATTATGGAATAGCCATTGAGTGAGAGAGCCTTGAATTTCAATTCCAGCTGTGACACTTACTAGCTTTGAAAACTTAGGAAGTTACTTAACCCCCATGAACCTCAATTTCCTCCTCTGTAAAACTGGGAACCCTAAAAGGCTTGTGTTTCAGTCACAATTCTTAGTTGCAATCAACTGAAGTCCAGTCTGGCTGGTTTAAGCAGAAAGGGAATTTATTACAAGGATATTGAGTTCTACAGGGAAAACAAACTGTTTCACCAACAAATCAATGGTATGTAAAAAAAAGAGAGAGAGAGGAGCTGTTGTTGAATAAAAGAGACATCTGAGACATAACAACCAAAGGTAATTGGTGGACTTCACTTGAATTGTGATTCGAGCAACCACCATGAAAAGACAATTGGAAGAAGTGGAATAAGGCTGGGTATGAGATGACATTAAGGAATTACTGTGAATTTTTTTAGGTGTAAAATTGTCATGAGGGTTACTGTTCTTGTAGAGGCTCTAACAGAGACTCACACACTAAGGTATTTACTGGTAAAATAACACAACGTCTGAGATTTACATCAAAAAACTCTAGGCAAAGAAGTCATAGGAGGAGGGGAGTGGAGGAGTGTAGAAAAAACAGGATTGGCAAAACATTGATTATTGCTGCACCTCAGTTATGAATACATGGTGATTTATTTTGCTGTTCTATGTGGGTGCATGTGCCTGTGTGCTTTTGAAATTCTTCATAATAAAATACTCACACAAAACAGGAAACAGCCTGTCTATGAGGGCTGGTGAATAAGGCTCAGATATCTCTTGGGAAAAGACTGAGACGCTGTTACCATTGTCACCAATCCCCAGACATTGGAGCTTGCACTGTTGGCAAGGGAGGTTGTGAGAGTGATTAACTAGCATTCTCAAATTCTCTACCAGGGTGTCTCTAGCAGCAAGACTCACAAGGTAGGAAAATTTCCAAGCTCAGAAGAGGGATTCAGGACATGCGTGGCCAAACAAAAACAAAAACAAGAACAACACTAATGTCCACTAGAGGACATACTAGGTACTCAGCCCGTGTTGGTACCCTCTCCCCCTCTTGTCCCTGAGATGCGTGTAGCCCAAATCTCCATCTTATGCTAGACTTTCTTTTTTTGGCATCTTAGATAGCTAGGTCTCTCATCCCAATAATTTTCTAATCTCCTTTTAAAGGATCAAATTCTTCCAAGAGCCAGGAATTTTCTCTCACTGCTTCCCAGTGAGAATCATTCCATTTTGGGCATTCCCAGCAACTGGAACAACTTTATTCTGAGTGTATAAGCTGTCGTGTCCAGCCATTGTTCTAAACATAGCACCCGTAGAATGTGTCAAATCCATCTTCCACAAGGGGATTCTACAGATACTTAAAGATTTTCATAATCTTGTGTTTTCCAACTCTCAATCCAGGCCCCAGCACCTCATCGATGCCTCCTTTTCATCAGATTAAATATATGTGAAACAGGTAAAAATCTTAGTTTATAACTTTAGGTATAGGAGAAGTATGCCTTCTTTCTCTAAAATTCAAATTCCAGTGGACCCTTGAACAACACAGTTTTGAACTGTGCAGGTCCACTTATCCACAGATTTTCTCCCACCTCTGCCACCCTTATGACAGCAAGACCAACCCCTCCTCTTCCTCCTCTGCCTCCTTAATGTGAAGATGATGAGGATGAAGAACTTTATGATGTTCTACTTCCGCTTAATGAATAGTAAGTATATTTTCTCTTCCTTATGATTTCCTTTATAACATTTTCTTTTCTCTAGCTTACTTTATTGTTGGAACACCATATATATTACATATAATGTATCAAATACGTGTTAACTGACCATTTATGTTGCTGGTGAGGCTTCTGATTAACAGTAGGCTATTAGTAGTTAAGTTTTTTCAGAGTCAAAAGTTATACTTGGACTTTTGACTATGAAGGGGTTGGTACCCTTAAGCTCTTTATTGTTCAAGGGTCAACTAATCCCTATTTGAGCCCTCTTTCCACCAGCATTGCAGAAACCTGACTATAATCAAGCTATGGTTCCCCTATAAATTCCTCTGAGGTTGCGCTAAGTCCCAGTGCCCACAGAATGTTGAGGCATTTAGGAGCATGTGGCCTCTGCTCCTTCCCGTCATCTATCTTGGCAGATGCCCACTAGATGATCCTGCCTTCACTCATCTGCCCCGTGGCCACTTTTTGATGGCCTGCCCAGTCAACAAATGCTTTAAACCCTGTCTGAGCTCTTTGTCTCTGCTTTAAAAGACATGCTCCTCCTGGAGAATGAGCTCTACTAAGTAGCAAGTAGGATCCCCTTACCCATATTGGTGGCCAAGTCATGTATATGTGAAAAGTTGCTTAAGCCTCTACCTCCTAGAGGCAGTCTCAAAATAACACAGAGGATTCCAAAGAAATTCTTGAGGTTTGCTAGCTTCCTACTTGATCCACTCTTCCCGTCCCTTCCCCACTGTGTTGCCTGGCTTGTATACCAGCTGGCCCTGTCCAGGGGCATAGAAAGCCCCCGTGAGCTGGGTCATCCAGTCTCACCATCAACCCATCAACAGCTCCTGTTAGGAGACCAGCTCATCTTGGCAGGAGCTGTATTACAGCAAGATTA
Source organism: Theropithecus gelada (assembly GCF_003255815.1). Lineage (NCBI taxonomy): Eukaryota > Metazoa > Chordata > Mammalia > Primates > Cercopithecidae > Theropithecus > Theropithecus gelada. The sequence goes on from NC_037683.1 coordinate 100,089,625, forward strand.
GAGCAACATCTGAATATGTTATTTTGTATTCCTCCATATTCCCACCTCCATTCCCACAGGATTCCTCTCCTATCCCCGACCAATGTCCTATCTGTGATATTCTGTGCTGCACTTGGCTCTGTTCCAGACTCTTCTGTCCTTTGACTGTGCAGGCTGAAGCTTGCTTACTGGTAGCTGGGAACTCTGTGCCCACTGGCTCCTTCTCTACAGCCTCAGCTGCTGTTGCATCAGAGTTGTATGTTCTCATGCCCCTGTGATCCAGGTAGCTAGGGGAAAGTAAGCAGTCCCCTAAGTATCGGGATGGGGTCCAAGTTCCCTGAAATAGGGGTGAAATGTATATCAGACCCTTGCTTCTACTATAGCAAAGTGTGGGTCTTGGTATGTTCCCTAGCACCTAGTGAAAAATGTGTCCTTGAAAAATAAATAATAGTAATGAAAATTTTCATCCAAAAGAAAATCTAGACATGAAAGCTGAAGGCTCCTTTATAGTTTTGCATGTGCTTTTATTTTATTTTTATTTCTTATTTTTTTTTTAAATGAGCAGGTCTTAAATGGAGCTCGTAAGTAACAGGCTTCTAATAGCTTTGACAATCAGTCTGGGCTGAAATCAGGGTAATTTAATGAGAATTATAAATCAGCTCTAAAAGAAATGTGACATGTCCAGCTTTTTCCATCCATGTTAAATTTCAGTGTATCTACAATAACTACAGATTCTGCCAGGCTTATCTGCATGGGGACAGGAGCCGTGTCTGTCCATCGATCTCCCCCAGTGCCTAGCACAGGCCTCGGCACAGCCAAGGAATGCAATAAATCATTGTTAAATAAATGGAAGCTTTTTTCTACATAGTGGAGGTTGAACATTTAAACTTATTTTGAAAATGAAATGTTTCCTAGGAATCTCATTTACCTCCTTAACGCGGTATGGATATTGCAAACTAATGTTATCTGTATAAATCCACATTCCCTTCCTCACAACTCCAACATCCAAAAAGCTTTGGGACCCTAAAGATTCCTTCTCACTTGTTTCAAAGCAAAACCTGACGTGACCCGAAGGCTATGCATAATCTTACTTATTCTGCTTGGTTTGAGTATTCAGTATTTTGCACTCCAAATAATGGGTTTGATTATGGGGTAGACCCAGCCCCTGCTGAGGGCCCCAGGCAATTTTATCCCACCTACCTGGTTACTAACTTTCTAAAAACTAAAACAATTATACATTGCCAAAGACACTCAGCCCCAGGATTTTAAATCAGGGCACATAGACCTGGAGTCATAGAAGCAACGGCCCCAAACATGGAGGAACTCACTCAGAAAAAGAAAGTACCTCTTCAGAGATATTTCATCTGCAGTTTTAAACATAAAATGTGTACTCAAAACTGTTGGGGATTGAGATCCTGAAGCTATTATGTCTTCATTGCTTTATCTTAGTGAATATATTTATAAAAGCTTGCGTATGTTTATTCCTAACTTTAGTACCTATAACCCTATTCTTCAGAGCTTGTCTGATTTGAGACTCGGAAGAGACGAAGATGCTCACCTTTTGGATCACTGTATGTGTCTAGATATGCAGAATAACTTCGAAATATAAGATTTAAAAATATATGTATTAACCGAAATTGAATCTATCCAGGTTATCATAAAAGCAGTTGATGTTTCTCAACTATCCCAATCTAAAAAACGTGATTACAGGCCCAGCGTGGTGGCTAATGCCTATAATCCCAGCATTTTGGGAGGCCAAGGTGGGAGGATCACCTGTGGTCAGGAGTTCGAGACCAGCCTGGCCAGCATGGCGAAACCCTGTCTCTACTAAAAATACAAAAATTAGCCAGGTGTGATGGTGGGCGCCTGCTATCCCAGCTACTTGGGAGGCTAAGGCAGGAGAATCATTTGAACTCAGGAGGCGGAGGTTGCAGTAAGCCAATGTTGTCCCACTGCACTCAGGCCTGGGTGACAAGAGCAAAATTCTGTCTGAAAAAAATTAATCAATTAAAAATGTGATTCCAAAACTTTAGATCAATTCTGCTTTCATAATTTTCTCTTCCTCTATGAAAATTCTGTTTCGGTAGCTCTTTTTAAGTCTTGTAATGTTTTGCAGTGCGTTTTAACAAAGGATGGTATTCTTAATTATTTCCAACATTAGAATTTTAAATTCCATGGCATTTTAGCAGGAGAGATTTTTGGACAGTTGTTCTGGAAATGCTCTCAAATAACACTATGCAAGTAGCTGTTGGATGCAGAAAGGACTAAACGCAAAAGGCATACAAGCCACATTATTTTGGCTGAGTAGGAGAGTAGGTAGGTTATGAAAAGTACCCGAAGGCTGAATTGCACAGCAAAGAGGAGACTGCACAACTATCGTGGCAAGAGAACGTCATCCCCACTTCACAGATGAGGGAACTAGAACGAGGGCCAGCGAGGTGAAGTCATGTGCCTCAGGTTGCATGGCTGGATCACATCCTTGGCCAGTGGAGGACCTAGGCCCTGTAGGGAAGAATGAACAATTTGCAAAACTCCTGTAGCCCTGAAGTCTAGCTCCAGAGACACTGATAAGAAGGTAGTGCTGATTAAGGTATGGAAAAGTGAGCCCCAAGCAGTACAAAGTGATGGGAAGGAACTGTAAATTGATACAGCACAATGGAAGACAATTGATCACTATGTGACGATGAGGATGCTCTCTGATCCCCAAACTTTTGAGAATTTATACTTATCAAATAACCGGGAATGTTGCTCCAAGGTACACAAGTAAGATTGTTTATCACAGGATTGTTTAAAATATTGAAAATTTTAGAGCAACTAAAATGTTCGATAATCATAATACAGTTAATTAACAAATTAAAATCACATAGAAAAATGTGTAATGGCATGAGAATCTTTTTACTGTATGTTATTAAATGAGGATAAAAAGTTAAGAGAATATTAGGGACAGCATGATCAGTCCTAATTTTTTAAATTATATGGCACCTGTACTTTTCCCTTCCTACCAAAAAGTCATCACAGGATTATTCAAAACTCATGGTTGTAGGTAACAGAAACCCACTAAAGATCGCTCTATCTCTCTGCTATTGTCATTGTTATATTTAACGATTCCAAAGAGATCCTAAGGGCTCTTGATGCTAGTCTACCATGTAGAACATGAGCAGGAGGTAGAATGTTCCCATTCCATTCTATCAGTGACAAATTGAAGACATTTTGTCCTGGCAGGGGGTCCCTTCCATTTCTCATAACCTTCACCCAATCCATTGACAATTACTGAGCACTTGCTCTGGGCTTACCACCATGTGCAACAACAGTGGAGGAAATAAACCAAACCTGGAGGTTACCATCTCTTTGGAAACACCTGATCTGAAGTCGCATGAGTGTAGTGGGGTTTGTGGAAGATGTGGAGGAAGCATGAGACCCAGTTCCTGGTGTGGAGACATAAATACATAAAATGTTTGAATAATCATGTGAGGGGGTCTGTGACCAAACACCGCGATTGTGGGCTATGGGCTGCGGTGCTACAGACACAGAGGGCAGGGCTGTCAGTGCAGAGAGAGTGATGGGGAGAGGCTTCCCAGGGGAAGAGAGACAGCTAGGCTGCGAAGGGTGAGTGATTTGTAGAACGAGACTTCGGGGAGGATAGAACGCATTTTAAGCAGATGAACAAGGATGATTCAGTGCAGAACATTCTGACACAGCTGTTGATCTCAGCTCTCCCAGAACAACCATTTTTAAAATTGAAGGGTAATATTTTACTTCATTTGCAACAGGAATCCATAATCCAACTCCTGACTCTTGTAACTTGCATCAAGAATAATGAGATCAATATCTTTAACATAACAGAAGCTTCCACAGATAAGTAAGAAAAACACAAAAGGATTGACAGAATGAACGATTCACAAAAATAATCAACAGGACTGGGTAACAGAAATAAGCAAGGCTGGGTGAGCCACTGAAGGTGATGTTCTGTGTTCTATACTCAACTGGTAAATCCCGAAATTTAACCAAGTGGGGGAGCATGACCTTCTGCCTTTTATTATTATCTCCTAAGAATACAAATGCTAAAAGCAGCATAGTGAGTGGCCAAAAAAATAGAGTTGAGAGTTTGCAACAAACTCGTAACTGTATTTGTGAAATCTAAAAATCACACTAATAAAGTTTGTATTTTCTCAATCTCTGAAAACAAACATAAAACACTGGTGTAAGGAGAAAATTCTTTATGACTGAATATAATAAGCTTGTTTAGATGTTTCTCAAAATTCTTTTCCTACTGAATGCAGTCATATAAAGAATCAGGCATTGTGAACATTTGGAATTACTTCCAGGCAATTTTTCAACTCATCATCGCAGACAATTTTGACTTTTGTCACTTTTCAGATAACACATTAATTATCCATTTCTGGTTTATTATAAGCAATTCAACTGAGTGGATGGTCAAACAAAAACAAAAGCAAACAAAATGATTTCACTCTAGGAAGCATATCTGCTTGTTCCTGGCAAGGCTGCCATTGCATGTTGGTACCAGAAGCAGAGTAAAGCTCTGATCTGGCCCCAGGTGGATCTCAGGCTAGTTCTGTAGACCTCCAGACAGGTGCAACACCAGCATCCCATTCCCCTTCTGCCAGCTCACCCAGGCAGGGCCCAGACAGTGACTGGAATATCACCATGGGCTCTCATGAGCGGGGACAATGATGACAGTGGAGGAGAGTGTCCAGTCAATGCCCAATAGGTAAGTATTGTGAGTAAGACATCAACCTCCAGTGAAAATTTGGGCTGCCGGTTATGGCAGCGTAACTAAGCCCATTCCCAAGTATGTGAGACAGGGAAAAACAAAATTGGAAGATTCATAGAGCATAGAACCCAATAGGTGGTCTATAATCCTTGCCTCCTTCCCTTATAATCCCTAGTGTCTATTGTTGCCATTTTTGTGTCCATAAGCACCCAGTGTTTAGCTCCCACTTATAAGTGAGAACATGCGGTGTTTGTTTTTCTGTTTCTGCATTAATTTGCCGAAGATAATGACCTCCAGCTGCATCCATGTTGCTGTAAAGGACATGATTTCATTCTTTTTATGGCTGTGTAGCATTCCATGGTATACATCTACCATGTCATCTAATTTTTATATGCGTTAGCTCTGTCACATGTCTCCCCAAAAGTAATGACCACAGAGCCGCAAGTGAGGTATTCAAAGAGGACAAGACACACATTGCTTAATATTACAAAATTATTACACTGCCATTGATTTTTTAAACGTCTTATTTGGAATAGCACCTACATCACATTATTTAAAACGACCTTAGTTGTGGCATCCCTTTGTTCTTTGACATTGATTTTTGTTAATAAGTCTGTCTAATGCTGACTTTCTGGGCCAAATCTGATGGAAAAAGGGAGTGATCATGATGCAACATAAATCTACTGGTCAGAAAATGGACTAAAGATGGGAAAAGTTATATTTCTAGAATGCCCTGTAAAATTCTTTCCGGTGGCAATTTCATTTAAAAGAGAACATTTATTTAAAACACAACTTATTTTAGTTGCAAACCTCTGCTCTCAAGGAATTGGTAAATATGGAAATACAGAGGTGAAAATATCACAATATGAGAAAAAATATACATGCCAAGTGAACAACAGCTCAGAAAAACCTGTTTCATGTGAGCAATATCATACTTACTAATAGATGTATCATTATACATCAAGTACAGGCAATGGCACAAAATATGTGCTAAGTAAATCATTGTTGAATGAATGAGTAATAGGAAGTGAACAGTAAGAGAGCAAATTACAATAAATTTTATCTTTTCCTTCCCTTTTAATCAGTTTATTAAACATGACAATTGTCATACATTTCAGGTTTATTTATGCACAAGTCTTTGGTCTAAATACAAACCTGATTTGTTCAGATGTCTAAGGTCAATTCAACATAAACTTAGCTTTGCAAATGCCTACTCTCTGTCCTTTTACTGTTAGCCTTGCCACCACATAAGGCCATTGGATGATTAGAGGACTGAGTTCATTTTGTGTCTTTGATTTCTTGTTAGTTCACTGATAACAATTCTGGTAAGTTCCCTTTATGACCAAGGAAGTGCTTTGTTTGGATAAATCATATATATTTAAAGGTTTTATGAAACAAATCAATTTTTGAATCTTCCTGTCACCAAATTTAAGAACTTTTCAGGGATAAAAGAAACAACCCAGCCAGGCGCAATGGCTCACGCCTGTAATCCCAGCACTTTGGGAGGCCAAGGTGGGAGATCACAAGGTCAGGAGATAGAGACCATCCCGGCTAACACGGTGAAACCCTGTCTCTAATAAAAATACAAAAAATTAGCCAGGCGTGGTGGCGGGCGCCTGTAGTCCCAGCTACTCAGGAAGCTGAGGCAGGAGAATGGCGTGAACCTGGGAGGCGGAGCTTGCAGTGAGCCGAGATCGCACCACTGCACTCCAGCCTGGACAACAGAGCGAGACTCCTTAAAAAAAAAAAAAAAAAAAAAAAAAAAACCAGAAACATAACTCACTTGTACTTATGAGACCATAAAACCAAGTTGCTTTAGAAAACTTTGTTTTAATTTGCTTTCTAAAGCAGTCCCCCAGGCTAAAAAATTCATTTTGTCTTTTCTGCAATACTTTACAAGAACTGTGTGATCATCATTTCACTTTATCCATCATTTTTTGTGCCACCCCTTTAAACTCAGTTTTGTTTAAAGTCAAATATTCAATGTTTTTTATAAAATGTTATCATGAATCACCAGCGGGAAGGATTCAATGTAACTACCGTTCTTTTCTTCAAGTAGTGATAGAAATTTCACTAACTTAGCAACATTGAAAATTTGCCCGTACACTTGTAACATTTGCCACGTGATACTTTAAATAATCTTCCAAATGTCAGCTGTAATATTATCTCTCCCTGCTAAGACAATGGATGGGCCTAAAATTGGCTGGAAAAGACAGCTGGGTCTATCTAGGGTTCTTGAAGGAGGATGCCAGAAAATCTTGATTAATACCATCACTCCCTCTGGAATTAATTTTTAGTTCTCCCATCAGGTGTGTTGATGGAAAGAGGTCTTACAGTTCTAGTAATTGCCTCGGATTCCTTCGCTGTCCTTCATCAGGACCTCTAATGAAGTCTGAGCTGTAGCCTGGGGTTGATGCCAGACTGGAATGCAGGGAGGCTGAAAGCTGACACCAGTTCAACGGAGCAAAGGGCTCTGTGCTGAGGTTGTCTCCATGACAACCTGGGTATTTTCCTGGTGATGCATTTACACAGCAGGGTTAAAGTTCTGTGAAAGCAACAGCTGTTGTAAAAACAGTATATTAAATATGTTTAGGACTGTAAAATGTGCATTCTTCTCTGTGGCATTTTATTGGGGGAAATTCTAAACATGCAAAATGTCTTTAAAACAATGATGGAATATTTCTTTTGACAAATTTCTTTTATTTTTGTTTTTGAAAGGAAGAGTAAGGAAATACTTAATGTTCCTTGTTTCCTAGCATTTTTTAAAAATTATCTTTTCATATCAAAATATCCAGCCTACAGCCCTGACCCTATTGTGTCTGCAATAAGTTACTTGACAGGTAACAGTTTGGGGAAATGAAAGCAATAAGTTTGCTTCTGTAACCAAAATCATTTGTCATGCTTCTTATTTGATGTTGTTCTTTTCTGTTCACCATCTTTTAGTCTTTTGTGCTAACTGACTATTCTGACAGGTATTTGAAAAAAGAAACAAAGTATTTTTCACATAGTTCAAAAATATGTTGATGTTTTCATAGAACAATTTTTGCTTGTTTGCTTTTTACAAACAAACTTATGACAGGCATTTTGGTACACTGCACTGATTTGCAAGAGGTAACCTGACCTTAACTCAGAGTTCTGTAAATCCACGCATCACCGTGGCATTCTGAATAGAGTGACCAACTATCCCAGTTTGACCTGGACAGAAGATTTTCCTGAGACATAAAAATTTTGCTACTAAAATTGAGAAAGTTCCAGGAAAACCAGGACTTCTTGGTCACTCTAGCATTCAACAAACAGTGGCCAGCGTCTGTTAATATGCCAGGCTCTATACTGAGGCAGTGAGATCTAAAGTCAGCTGGTCGCTGCTCTGTTCCCATCTCTTTTGGTAATTTTGTAGAAAAACTGCAGCAAATCGATTCTGGCTCTCTACCTGAATGTGCTCATATCTCTAACAGGAGATAATAGAAGGTGGATGTTAGTTCATGTTAGTTCCTGAAATGTTGAGAAACCAAAGCACTCTCAGGTGACTGTATGTTTCTGCCCCAGGCTGCCATCTTGGTTGGAATAAAGGGCCATTTTCCAGTGGCCTTCTGATTTTCTCTGCCTCCACACCAGTAGAGGCCAGCACTGGCCTGGGAAGCCCATTCATGTAGTACCTTTGCTTGTAGCGATAGGTGGAGAGTGCAAGATTTCATCTGTCCTGGTCAAATCAAGACAGACCCAGTACAATGAATCGTGTGGCATTTTACCCTTGCTTTCTTCTATCCTGGGTATTGAGCAAAGGAAACTAAAACAAAAAACAAAAACAAAAAACAAAAAAAAAAAGGTCTATGAACTCTCCAGTCACAGAGAATATTTGCTGGGAATATTTTTCTAAATAATATGAAGCAAGAGGTATCGGCTGCCTGGCTATACTATCTAATGTAAGTATCCCTGGGAAGTTCAAGAGCAGCAGACACATTTTCTCTTTCCTTGAAAGTGAGGTTCATAACATTGGTCTACTTCTATTGTTTATGACTAGAGGAAAGGAAGCACCCACGCCTGCCTTTTAGAAACAAATCTCCAAAGTAAAAAATAAGGTAGCCAAAGAGATGCACACTTTGCATTGTAACCAGGCAGGGTGTCCCAATAGTGGGAGTGGAATCCCCCAGCCAATCACACAGAGCAGAAACCCTACCCTTGAATTCATTCATTCACCAGATATTTATTGAGTGCTTACTGCATATCAGGCTCTGATCTAGTGTCTGAGAAAAGAACAGTGGGGAAAACAGAAACAAACAAGCAAGCAAACAAGGCAGAGATTCTTGCCCTCAGTGAAGCTTACATTCTACTGAAGGAAAGCAAATTAAAACTCTAGAGCCCACATGCATGTGAACACACCACAGAGCTTACTATTGTCATGGCCCTTACAGAAGAGATTAAAACTCACCTGTTTTCTTAGCTAAATGAACTTATGTTGACAAGTTGACAGACAGACTGAGCAACTATAGTGCATTGTTAAATGCTAGAATGGAGATTTTGCAGGTAAATTGGATCTGATCTTATCTTCTGATTTAATCTTGAAACTGGTTGAGATGAACCGCTTTTTGAAAGCTAGTTCTGTAGCTAGTCTATGGCCAGAATGACCAGATACCACCTGAGGGCCACAGAGAGCTAGATGATTTTGATGAACTGTAGTTGTTATGGACATATAGTCCCAATGGAGAGTATTCTTCAAACTTGATCCTCATGGTTGTGCTAAGAACAAACTTCTCATGGTAGATATGTTTTTCCTTATTTTAAGGCTTCTGTATCTTTCACTTGGATATCAGAAGTTGACCTATAATATTCAGTTTACCACTCAAATAAGTTTTTCAAATATTTTGATAGATTTCCAAAAGATTGATCAGAAACTGGAGCACATGAACAGTGTTAATTTACATGAATGAACTCATGATCTTGAGGATAAATGACAATATTTAATACCAGATCTTTCAAATAGAAGCTACTATAATGCTTTGTTTATAACATTTGTGTCTCTTGGGTTATGCATCTGGACAAAGATAAGGTATAATTTCAATGAGCACTACATCCCACATTTAATATTGTCAAGGATTTTTGAACAATCTCTTCTGCCCATGGCATGGATAGAGGGGGTAAGATCTTTCTTACTTTAAAACAAAGCTCCACTGTAACGAGAATTCCGTTTTGAGTTATTTCATAGACAAGAAAGAAAGTTTAAATATGTTAAAAGAAAGCTGTTTTGAGAAAAGAACAGTTTTATCTACTATATTCCTAGCAAGGCTACAGCATAAAATTTGATTCTGTTTAAAAATAAAATCATCTTGGAGGAAAGCCATGGAATTGAGCCTAATAGGCACCTGCCAAAAGATCTTATCTGGAGCCATCTCCTCCTGAGTGGGACATGTTTTTTTTTTTTTTTGTTTTTTTTTTTGTATTTTTTAGTAGAGACGGGGTTTCACCGTGTTAGCCAGGATGGTCTCCATCTCCTGACCTCGTGATCCACCCGTCTCGGCCTCCCAAAGTGCTGGGATTACAGGCTTGAGCCACCGCGGGACATGTTTTTAAGCATCTGAAAAGCCTACATTATTTCTACCTACAGCTAAGAGGTCTAGGGTAAGTAGAGAAGGCCTTAGTCTGTGGATCCTTTTAGAGGTTTGGTTTGGGTTTACAATCTACTTTTAGAAGATAGAAATAAGTATTTTAAAAACTGGTTTCTGGATTTTGGAGGGCAAGGATGGAATATGAAGTCCTGGGTTGGAAAACCTATGTCCTAAAACTAGTTGATTGGACCAGTTTCAATCTGGTGGCTTCTAGAATTGAACCCATTGGGACTACCCTATCAGACTGCCCTCACTACAGAATTGAGATTGCTGTGGACCACAAATCAGAAGATGGAGCTTTTCTAACCGGCTTTCTCATCAGATTTTGGGCCATGTTTCTCTAGGGGAATGATTTAATGCATCTAGGAAACTATTTTCTATGCTGTGAGCTCTGTTCCCTTTCTGCCCTTTGCTTCTGCAGGACTGGACGCTTCCACTCCAGAGCCATGCCCCACCTCTGGGACTCTCCCACTGCCTGCACTCCCAGCACAGAAAGCAGTCTAAGAGAGAGGCTTCTCTAAGATTAGCGAATCCTTCAAAATCCTTACACATCAGCAGATGGGGGTGCCATCTGATACTACCATTCTGATGATAGATACAGTGACTTTCTTAGTGGGGAATTACAATGATCTCTTAAAAGTGAGCCTGGGAAAGAAAGGTTTAAAAGAAGGTATACTATTTTCCTGAAACCTAATTTTTTCTAAATTCTAAACCTTTTCTAAATAGATCAGTTTCATCTATGGAGCAGCTTGCTGATTTGAAACATGTACAATTGGCCCATTAATGTCTAATTTGCACAAGGATTTTTGGACATAAGTTTTCATAAGTTTCCAGAAAGCTACCTTGTAGTATAGCCAGTTTCCCAGAACCTAAAACAAATTAGATTAATCATGCTAGAAACTAAATAAAAGTGCCTTGTTGGGGCCTGTTTGGGCAAGCCCTAATATTCTCTCCTGTTGGCCAAGAGGAACAGAGCATCTTGGAGGGCTTAGCTACCACCCACTCTGCACGAGAACAGTGATCGGACTCTGAGCTTCAGGGCATATTACTCTTCCTGGGTTCAGACAGATGCCAGAATCTGGTTCTGTTGCAGGAGTAAATAGTCACAACTTTCGCTAATTTTTATAGGTAGTGTTTAATCTATGGAGAAGTGTGATTTTCACACACTTGAGCTCAGGGCAACGAACATTTTCTTTTTCCGTTATGGTCATCCGGCAGAACTGTTTTAGCTCCTCTTCCTGACTTGCTGTGTGTCTTTCCCCACCACCCTTCTGTTCTCATGCTGTGTGATTCACCAGCATCTCTATATGGTTAAGGGTATTTATAAGTCATGGAGCATGCACTGACACTTGATTTGTTACTGGTGTTGATTTCTTTCATAGAGCTGCATAAACTTCTTCCTGCGTGTCACAGGGCTGCTGGAGGAACTTAGCCCTAGCCATGTGCCACTAATCGGCCTGGCTCTGTAGAGAGCCTGGAACTGAGCCTGCTGATGCACGGAGATCGAGTTTACTCCCAGGCACTGTCACTTGATCCCTCCCATGCTCTCACCAGCATTCAGGAACTGAAAATATTTACTTTGTGTTGATCTGACAAAACCCAGTAAATGGCAACCTTTACAGGGCCCAGAACGCATGCCAAAGGAGCAGAGAGAGGGGGGTCCGAATAACTCCTGTTCTGCTTGCATGTGGGGGTTTTCTGAGCTGCAGTGCAAGCCTAGAGCCAGTCAAGTCTCAGGTTTCTTTGGCCTCTGAAACCAGTATTTACTGACCAGGGCTTTGGAACTGAATAAAAGTATGTCAGACCACCCATTTTCATTGCTAAATCTCTTTCTTGGAAATGTAGCCAGAAAAGGTTTTCTGATCATTTCTCTATCTCTAGTAAAGATTGCTCACTCCCTCGATGACTTATTTAACACATTTTTACTGAGCTACCATCATTTTCTAGGCTCTAGTCTAGGTGCCGGGTATTTAACAGAGAGCCAGAAGTATTAGCTTCAAGACAATGAATCAATAAGATGATTTCAGATTGAGATAACTGATTGAAGAGAAACAACCAGGGGATATGATAGAGAGTAACTAGAGCCTTGTGACCAAGGGTGATTATAGCAGGCTTTTCAGAGATGCTGCTATTTGACTCAAGACCTAAAGAACAATAGGCAGCCATCCACAAATTAGTAGGTCAGTTTTAAGGCAGAAGGAACAGTAAATATAAAGACCTTGTTAAGTGGGGGAAAAAAAAGAACTTCCCATGATCAGGGAGTGGAAAAGAAACTAGAGTTACAGAGACCAAGTGAATGAAAACAATAGGGTAGAAGATACCTTGATCACTACTTCCCTACTCTTTTTTCAGGCTACTGATTCCTACTGCCATTGCATTAATAGTTTACTCTTGTTATGACACTACACTTGTTTAAACTGCAGGAACATGCAACTAATACTTGACATAAGCACATGAAATCCTTGAAGTTAAGCAGAAGCAAAATGAAGTGTCACTAACGTGCTCCAAGGACGTGTTGAAATGGTGCAGCCCAGGAGGCTTGAGCACCCCAAGTCACAGGGGCACAGGCAAACGACTCTGAGTTCTAGGGAATTGTGTTCTATAGTTCTTGAATCCCAGTCTTATGGAGCTCCAAGTCATCAATGGCTGCAACTCTCTGAGTGAGACCAGGGTTAGTGTAAGTGGAGTTGACAGTGGGCATCAAGCAAGATGGCAGGTGTAGGATTGGAGTTTTCTAGAGCTAACTGGGAGTTCTGATTCTGCCCTTTCTCCTTGCGTTCTGGGAAAAGTATCTTACCTTGTTGAGCTTCTGTTTACTTATCTGTTCGATGGAGATGGTAACACCTAGTTTGTAGTATAGATACTATGGGGATAGTATTTGAAAAAAATCCCATTATGTTTTTATATGATTCTTTGAGTGTAATATCTTCATGTAAAACCAGCTGTTTTACAAGGAAATAGCCCTAGAGAAGCTAGTTAATTCCTCCTGTATTTCTTTAATCAGCCGGTAGAAGATGGTGTTTTTCTTGGTTCAAGAGAGCAGTGGCTCTTCCTGTGTCTTAGAAACTTTAAGATATCAGCCAGACTATGATGCTTCTTTCTCTCTTTAAAGTAGAATTATTTATTAAAAATTAAAGAATGATAATGATGTGTCAACGTAGGCTCATGAATTGTATCAAATGCAGTACTCTGGTGGTGAATGTGGATAATGGGGGAGGCTGAGCATTTGTAGGGGTTGAGGGATATGGAAATTCTCTGTACCTTTCACTCAATGTTGCTCTGAACCTAAAATTGCTCTTTAAAATTTTATTTTAAAATTATAGAATGAATTATTTAGTGGCTAAATAAGTAGTAGTATAGAATAACAAAAGTTTGTGGAGATACACTGAGGACCAATGTCTCCTTGTGTATCTTTTTACCAGTGCACATAGATATCATTACTCTACAATAATTCTTGTCTCCTTACAGGACATGCTTCCTCTCCTTTCTTAGTTTTGTTTTTTTTCTCTTTTTTTTTTTGAGACAGAGTCTTGCTCTGTCACCCAGGCTGGAGTGCAGTGGCACGATTAGGCTCACTGCAACCTCCACCTACTGGGTTGAAGCGAGTCTCCTGCCTCAGCCTCTCGCATAGCTGAGATTACAGGCGTGCGCCACCACACCTGGCTAAATTTTGCATTTTTAGTAGAGATGGGGTTTTGCCATGTTGGCCAGGCTTGTCTCGACTCCTGATCTCACGTGATCCACCCACCTTGGCCTCCCAAAGTGCTGGGATTACAGGCATGAGCCACGGTGCCCTGCCTCCTTTCTCAGTTTTTGAAGGTTGTCTTAGTTGTTCTGGATTTTATTTTTATTCTAATATGTGAATTCTGTGTCCCATGCTACAAAATAAATATTGCTTGAATTTTTATTAGAATTTTATTAAATTAATAGATTAATTTGAGGATAATTTGCATCTTTAGAATATTATTTGTTTTTCCAAGAACTTGATATTTTTCCCCATTAATCTAGGTCTTCTTTTATGTCCTTAGTAGAATTTTTAAATTTATCAGTATTTCTCAATAAACTTATTTGAGTATTTATTATATGTTTATATTACCTAGCAAATGAGGCCTCAATTATATCTTCTAGCTCATTGATTACTATGTATGTAAATTAATGCTATTAACTTTTTCTGTATGTTAAGTTTGTGGTTGCTCACCTTACTGAATACATATATATTAGGACAGCCAGCCCTTCATATCCATGGGCTCTGCATCCATGGATTCAGTCAAGGATAAATTAAAAATATTTGAAAAAAGAATTGTGTCTGTACTGAACTTGTACATCCTTTATTCTTGTCATTATTCCCTAAATAATACAGTATAACAAGTATTTACATAGCATTTACATTGAATTAGGTATTATAAGTAATATAGAGATAATTTAAAATATATTGGAGCATGTGCATAAATTATATGCAAATACTACATACACCATTTTATATCAGAGACTTGAGCATCCTCAGATTTTGGTAGCAATGAAGAGTCCTAGAACAAATTTCCCACAGTATCAAGGGATGACTTTTTATAGATCAGATATAAACTGATATATACACACATATATATCATGTGTATATTGTATATCTGTATATATAATCTATTAATATATGTGCATATGTTGCACATATGATTACAGTTATATGTAACTATAATTTACAATAATTCTTGTCTCCTTATAGAACACGCTTCCTGCCTTTTCTCAGTTTTTAAAGGTTGTCTCAGTTGTTCTTGACTTTCTTTTTACTCTAATATGTGGATTCTGTGTTCCACGCTACCAAAAAATGTTGTTTGAATTTTTATTAGAATTTTCTTAAATTAATAGATTAATTTGAGAATGATTTACACCTTTAGAATGTTATTTGCTTCTCCAAGGACTTGATTTTTTTTTCCATTGATCTAGGTCTTCTTTTATATGCTTAGTAGAATTTTAAATATGCATCTGTGCATATATGTGTCTTTGTGCATATGTTGTGTGTGTATGTGTATATATAATCTCAGAATCCAGAATGTGTAAATAGCTGATACAAATTAATAAGGAGAAATGTGAAAAATCTCATGGGGTGGGGGGAGGGGAGAGGGATAGCATTAGGAGATATACCTAATGTAAAGGACGAGTTAACGGGTGCAGCACACCAACATGGCACATGTGTACATATGTAAAAAACCTGTACATTGTGTACATGTACCCTAGAACTTAAAGTATAAAAAAAAAAAGAAATGTGAAACATCTGATAGACAATTCAGCAAAGGATAGAAACAGGGAATTCACAAAACGGAAGAACTAAATGACCAATAAATGTATGAAAAATAATTTTACCTCACTGGTAATCAGAGAAATAATATAGTTTTCGTATGACAATGTGAAAAAAGAATATCATTTCGTAACAATAAGACTGATGTACGGTATCAGATGTTGGGAAGCATCAGGTAAAGGAGAAGCCTCACACTCCTAAAGTGACTATAAACGTGTTCAATCACCTTGGAACACAGTTCCTCAGTATCTGGAATATCTGGTGTCTACCCAATATCCTACATCCATCTAGCAATTCTACTCCTAGGTATAATTCTTAAGGAAACCCTTGCATCTGTGCACAAGGAGACATATACATAAACGTTGAGTGAGGCATGCTGTGTGACAGTAAAATTTGTTAAAAATTCAAATTCTCATTAATCAGAATAACTTACGATATATGATGGAATACTGCACAGCCAACAAAATGAATGAATTGGATCCATAAAAATTAACATAGATAACTCTCAAAACATACTGCTAAATAAAAAAGCAAATAACAGAATTTTACATACAGAATGATGCAATTTATATACATTTTAAGAACACAAAGTAATGCTGCTGTCAGGCAGCACATATATGTGTAGCAACAAGGACTGAAAGAATAACCCCAAAGTCACTACAGTGATTGTCTTCGTCAGGGAGGGAGGAAAGAAGGGAGGAGTATTAGAAAATAAAGCCAAAAGAATAAAAAAGACTTACGCTCTAATACATTATCCTTATTTCTTTCATTGAAATTAACCAGAAGCCCAAATGACAGTGACAGTATGTTAGCACTTATCATTGCTTACAAATTGTAGTCATACATTTGATTGTTCATTGTATGCTAAACCTCTCTGATTTTTTTTAACTTCTTCTTTTTTAGATAGAGTCTCACTTTGTCTCCCAGGCTGGAGTGCAGTGCTGCAATCATGGCTCACTACAACCTCTGCCTCCTGGGCTCAAGTGATCCTCCCACCACAGCCTCCTGAGTAGCTGGGACTACAGGTATGTGCCACCACAACGGGCTAATTTTTGTAGTTTTTGTAGAGCCATGGTGTCACCATGTTGCCCAAGCTAATTTTTTCTTTTAAAATGTTTTCTTTGCTTGAGCTAAACAGCAGGCTTCCTTCTATGAGGCCTCCCTGGCACCTTTTCACATAGGTCACCTATCTGACTGTAGACCTCTGAGTTTCACTGTTCCTGCTCTGTGGCATTGCTCTATGTATCTCCTCAGCTCCCATCACTGTCACAAGTGTGCTTTCGCTTTCTCTTTAGTCACCTGTGCTTAAGTCACCTGTCCCACCACCGTTGGCACATAGTAGGGATTTGTTTGTTGGATGAACGAATGTTGCATTGGAAAGCAAGGAGCAATTTGCCACCTTGGTTCTTCTCTCAGCTCTTCTAACAGCTACCTGTATTGGTTCCCAGCAACCTTTCAGTGTCAAAATGGAAAGGTTTCTCTGTTTTCAGAGAGGAATAAAGATAAGGTTTATCTTTACATTTCACATTACTGCACTTTTCCTGCTCAGGAAAAAGATCTTCTGCAAACCACACTAGGATACCACTCGAACTCACTTGCTTTCCTTGGCCTCTTTTCCCCTGGCCAGGGTCTCCCTCACACTAGAAAAGCCTGCTCTGTCTAGTTGGCCCCAGGAAATTCTCTAGGTCACTCAAGGACTTTGTTTCTTAAAGGCCCCAAGTAACCACCCTGCTTTCTCTGAACATTTAAAAATACATTAAAACAAAATAGAAAACTTGTTTTAAATAAGCTTAGTACTGTGATTCTGTCACATAAAAATAAGAACCACATATTTACTTAAAACGGATTTATTTTATCTGTTTGTCTTCATATTATTATTTTTTAATTATTTTTTATCATTACTTATTAAGCTGAAATAGACACTTCCCAGTTGTTCCACTTGTAGTTGCATTTAAAACTTCTATTTAAAATGAAACACTTGCATTAAACATTGGACCATTTTTAAAGA
This sequence comes from Theropithecus gelada, assembly GCF_003255815.1. NCBI lineage: Eukaryota > Metazoa > Chordata > Mammalia > Primates > Cercopithecidae > Theropithecus > Theropithecus gelada. The sequence continues at coordinate 100,107,237 of NC_037683.1, forward strand.
ATAATTTTTAAAAATACGAGCATTATCATTATAATAATGATGCCATCATTATATTCACCCCTATTGATCTGAGTCTTCTAAGATTAGTCTCAAAAACATATGTTAACCAGAGCTGTATCTTTGCAAATGACAACATCAAGGTGCTTTGCATAAGGTGTGTAATTTTTCTAGCATAACCCTTTGTTTTCGATACCAAGTTGTGCAATTGCAAGCACATGGCTCTTTAAAACTTGCAGGTATGTGTGCAACTGTCCAGTTTCCATTATTGGGACTTTTCTGGGCATGTTTCTAAAAGATTTTGTCTAGAATCCTTCTCGAGCAAGATAGAGAACAGAGCAGAGTCCACTGACAACCTGCCCCTAAACCACTGAGAATAAGGAAGAGGTTGGAGCAGAAGGGCCATTTGTCTTTGTTATTAGGAAATAAATCAACCATTGTTTTCTGGGCCAAACGCAAGGAATGTCATTATTACCAAATAAATTGTGTCGTTACAAATCAATCGAGCCACCTTTCATTTAAATGTGAATCGGTTTAATTGTCTGAGCTTCAAACTTGATTCCACCCTAAGGAAACAAATAACTAGATATGTAGATCATTCAAACTCTACATTTGATACAAAATTTTCTACAAAAGCAGAAGTTTTTATTTTTTAGATTAGTCACACACTAACTTGTCATTCTATATTCTTTTCTCCTAACGAAGGGGTTATCACAAAGCTTTTCCTTGTGAGTGTAAGATCAATTTGGCAAAAAGTTAAAGGCTGCCTTTCTCAGACTATGGCAAAATTGACATGCTTTGAGATACTATGAGTGAGGTATTTATGTCTGAATACCACCCACTCATCTTAAGGTGTATCCTTTAATGACACACAGGAAATAGTGGCATAAACTTTCCTGTATATTTGGAGTAATTTTCCCAAGGACTTAGGGTAAATTGATGCTTACTTTTAACCAAGTTTCAATCTACCTGTTGCTGAACAGGAGCCTTAGAGTTAAAACCACCCTAGGTTTTAGGTTCTGCTGCGGGAATTTTGCATATGGCTCTAATTTCATTGGTGTACAGTTCTAAGCAGCACAAACACAATTTCTGAACTAATGATGCTGCTCAACCAAAAGATTACCCTATTCTCTTCTCTGGTTTTGCTCTAGTTTCTCACACTGTCCTTTCGCTGTGGCCTCTCTCCCACCTCTGACCTCCTCCCCAGTTTTCACCCTTGCTTTAACAATTGATTTATGATGGGCCCATGGAAGGGTCAAGCCCACTTTTATGGTTTGCTTAAAATATTTCTTTTAGAGTGAGCATCAGAAGTGGTCTTCAATCCCTGCTAAACAGTCTCACCAAGACCTCAAAAGACCTTCCTTTACTGCCCATCACTGTGTCTTATTTATATCTTTTGTACTGGTGAAGAGAAACTCATTAAAAAAGGCAATTTTGAAACTTTTGCTAAAATGAATAACTTATAAAAGATGCCAAATTTAGCTTTTTTCCCCTCCAGTGAGAATGTGTGTGAATGATTATATAATTCAGGAGTAGGGAGGTATGAGGAAGAGAGAAGAGAAAGCCCCTAAGAATAAAGATGAGCCTTGGATTATTTCTTTTAAGGGATCTATTTTTCTTTGAGTTTGACAGTTTGATCTTTGCTAACACTGAAGCCTGCAGGTCTATTGGGTATACTCTTCCATTCATTGCCTCAACAGTAAATTTCACCCTTTTGTTTAATTGACTTCCTGTTGTTGTTTCAATATGCTAAATAATTGCCATATTTAGAAATGTTTTTAAAAGCTCTGGTTAATAGAACCGATAAAAACATTATTTTCTACATTTTAAAGATTCGGAAGACAGAAAACAACTTGAAAATATAGGGCTATTTATAAACACATACACAATCTGAAAGACTAAATAGTGCCTAAAAATAGGAGAGTTTCCTCCAAGATTCCTGGCCTAAAAGTTAATATAACTTTCATGTTCTAATGTGAATCTTAACATTGAACTATAGATGGTTGTGAAATCTTTGCCACCTTTAGTGAGCCTACATTAAATAGCACCAGATGACACTTCTGTAGATGGCTTCCTAAAGCTTATTGATCTCCTCCCTCCTTGGTCATTAAAAAATGTGATTTATTAGTCTGACATTTTTAATAGGGCAAAGCTCAGAGGTTTATTGCAATGACTTTCTAGTGTCCATGTTGGCCTAGGCTGCTACCAAAGTGCAAAAGCTGTCAAGATATCTATCTACACCGCTGTCTAATAAGAAGCTGACTTTTTTTTTTTTTTAGCTAAATGGCAACCTCTACATATTTAAAGTGTTTTACACCTATTACATAGCAATGAATTAATTTTTCCCATTTCTCCCTTCTCTTTCATGTAGCACGAGGTGTTTCCCTCTAATTAAATGCCGTCGTTTTCTTAGTGTGAGGCTTGGCAGGACTCCAGAGGCAAGCAAGCCTGAACTGAAGAGGTCTGCCGCCAAGAGTCTGTGTGACCTCAGACAAAGAGCGGGTCTCTGAGCCACTGCCTTCCTCAGCCAAGAAGGAGACCCCCGCTGACAACCAGCAGGCTCTCAGGCGTGACATCGCAAATCCAGCCCTCTAAGTATCCCTGAGCCAAAATATGGAAATACTGCAGTCCAAAGCAAGGTCTGGGGCCTAGATTCTCATTTCCTAGTCTTTGTAGTCATGGATCTTCATGAATGGGAAGAAATATGTGTGCTGAACATCAAATTTAGATTCATACATCAGAGTTTTGGCAGGTGCCCAGCAGAAATTTGGGGGACAGGAGGTGAGTAGAATATGAATAGCAGGGGATATTCAAATAAGCGAGTCGTGTGGGGCTGGATTCCTGCCCTATATTTGGACCTTCTGCCCCGCTAAAGTCATCAGCTCCTTTTCCTCCAGTTTTTTCCAGTAATGCATGTCTAATTTGCATGTACTTTGGTAGTAAGAGCTCTATAAGAGAAGAAGGAGGAGCAGAAAGAGGAAGAGAAATACCGTGTTTTGAAAGAAGGAGCTGTGGTTCTTTTGATTTTAGACTCTTTAATTAGCCACATCATGTTTGTGGCATGAACCCAGAATAGGAGTTTCACAACTTCCAGGGGATGTTTAAATAGGCGTGAGGAATCAGAATTCTTCTTGTCCCATTTGCATGCCCATGTACGCTGCCCCAGAGACATCACAGAATACGGAGAATCTGGCACAGGCCTATAATTAGAAGCTCTTCTGTGGACAATAAACTGATAAACTACTGCATTTGAGATTTGCTAGGATATGTGTGTTCTATGATACCAGGACTACAGCTGAATTGTTTTGACTAATGTTTTTGAAGCAAAAAATATGGTCCCAGCACTCATTTTATGATGAATTGTAAAACGCCTTGCGTGTTTCTTTCCCTTGTTACTTCTTTCTATCAAGTAAACATGGTAGACATGTCAGTGGTTGCTCTGGGGAAGCAGATGCCCTGACCAGGATGCTTCCCTTGTGTTGCTAAGCGACCCGCTTCCAAGAAATTCCTGGGGGTTGGGGATGATCATAGTAGGTCCCCATGTCACTGGAGCAGTCCTAGTTAATAATATGCTATTGTCCCAGCATACAGATTAATAACTCCTTTCACTCTCAAAGGTGTCTTGGTTTGGACAGGGTATGTGGTAGCCCCATCAGTGGGGGCACTGCATAAATGTGGAATAGGACTGGCATTTCAACCTCAGGGTTCATATTGTAGTCCTCAGTGGTGAAGTGTACCTGCAGGGGGGTCGGATCCTGCGTCACATGTTTCAGAATCACGTAGACCTGAGTCTACATTGTTTAGACATACGAACTTGGATGAGTTACTGAATCTCTCTGAGCCTCAAGTTTCTCACCTATAAAACAGAATAACCATTTATTAAAAATTATAAAAAACAATAAGCATTGTAAAAAAGAATAACCATTTATAACAAAGGATTAAATATGAAGCACCCAATATCAGTGCCCATAAGTCAGGAACTAAATTAATATTTCCCTTCACTGACGCCTGCCTCCTAACTTCAGTAGTAAAATCTTTTCAATTCTCAATTATGCCTTTTCAGCTACATATTAATTCTGATGGAAATAATAAATCTAAGTCTATCTCTGAAGATCTGAGGTAGGGCTTCTGTTTCTGGCTTCACCACTGACTTGAAGCACACAAGTCATCAGCAAGCTGTGCAAATGGTTTACCAAGCCTGTATGACAAGGAGGATGATATAACAAGCAAAGAACATTGAAAGACTATTCCTTTTTTTCTTTTTAACAGAACAAGCATTGATTCTTTTTTTCTGTTTTGAGACGGAGTCTTGCTCTGTTGCCCAGGCTGGAGTGCAGTCATTCTCCTGCCTCAGCCTCCCAGGTGACTGGGACTACAGGCGCCCGCCACCAAGCCCGGCTAATTTTTTTTTTTTTTTTTTTTTTTTTGTATTTTTAGTAGAGACGGGGTTTCACCATGTTAGCCAGGATGGTCTCGATCTCCTGACCTTGTGATCCACCCGCCTCGGCCTCCCAAAGTGCTGGGATTACAGGTGTGAGCCACCGGTCCCGGCTGATCACTTTTTTAAACATTCCACCAGTGGTGCCAGAAAGTGTACTGGATGCTACACGAGTTAGAAAAAGCAGCAATGGCCCATGACCTAAGGGACTGGACATTTGGTTGGAAAAGTTATAAATGGACCTAAATGCCACAGGGTTTTTCAACCTTTGCACCATGGACATTTTTGGCTCCGTGGTAAAGATTGTCCTGTGCACTGCAGGACGTTTAGCAGCATCTTTGGCCTTTTCCTGCTAGATGCCAGTAGCATCCCCCATCCCAGTTGTGACAATCAAAACTGTCTCCATTAGTGCGACTGCATAATTTTCAGGGTGCAGCGCAAAATGAAAATGTAGACTCCTTGTTGAAAAAGCAGGGGAAAAGTAACATTAAAGGTACTGAAACATGCAGCTTTTCCTTTCTTCCACCGTCTCTCTCTCGACTTGCCTTGGTATTAATATTTTTTATTTGCTATTTAACGTCAGTCCAATAACGAAAAATTAAAACTGTAACTTATTAGCATGAATTTTACTGTTTATCTTTATGTTGCAGAATGCCAGTTTTAATTGCAAATATAACAGCATTTAGCTCATATAAAGAAATGATATAGCTGAGTGCAGTGGCTCACGCCTGTAATCCCAGCACTTTGGGAGGCCAAGGCGGGTGGATGATCTGAGGTCACGAGTTCAAGGCCAGCCTGGTCTACATGGGAAAACCCCATCTCCAGTAAAAATACAAAAAATTAGCCAGGCGGGTGGCGTGTGCCTGTAATCCCAGCTACTTGGGAGGCTGAGGCAGGAGAATCGCTTGAACCTGGGACGCAGAGGCTGCAGTGAGCTGAGAATGCACCACTGCACTCCAGCCTGGGTGACAGAGTGACACTCCATCTCAAACAAAGACACAACCCCTATGTCATAGTTCATGCATGCACATGCATGTCACTCTTACTAGAATAGTGAAAATGTTGCACAAAATATGCACACATTGAGCTGGGCATGGTGGCTCATGCCTGTAATCCCAGCACTTTGGGAGGCCAAGGTGAGCAGATCACCTGAGGTCAGGAGTTCAAGACCAGCCTGGCCAACATGGTGAAACCCCATCTCCACTAAGAATACAAAAAATTACCCAGGATTGGTGGTTGCGTGTGCCTATAATCCCAGCTACTCGGAAGACTGAGGCAGGAGAATTGCTCGAGCCTTGGAGGCGGAGGTTGCAGTGAGCTGAGATTGTGCCATTGCACTCCAGCCTGGGCAACAAGAATGAAACTCCGTCTCAAAAAAGAAAATAAAAACATGCACACATTCTACAAACTCTCTCTACCTTCAGCTTACTGCTGAATTGGGGAACTCTGGAAGGAAAAGGAACTATGCATTGCCCTATCTTTCCTTTTCTCTCTGTGTCATCATTTTCGGGACAAGTGCTTGGCTAATACAGGAAAATGGCCTGAATAAGAAAGAATATGACAGGATTCCTTCGTTGCTTGTGTTTTTCTGCACTCAAAGAAAGCTCTGGTTCAAGCAGAAAGTACAGCCTAGTGGAGCTACATTGGTAGAGATGAAACTCTCTTAATTTGTACTACTACTGAGTCTTACTGAACTCCCACTCACGGTAGACCACCAGCATTCTGTGCTCATGGGGCACCATGAATGCTACTAAAGCGTGAATGGGGTGGCAAGAAAAGGCATCCCCACATATTCTACATCTTTTTTATGCACATTCTCCACTGTCCCATCAGACTTTACTCACAAAATCCAAGTTCAAAGATAAAATTATTAAGAATGATAAGGGGCAGCCACAGAGCATTAAACGAAATGTGGGGCCCTTCAGAATATGCAGGCCTGTGACAATGCATCAGTTGCCAAACATTGCCAAACATTTTCTGGGGGTTGAGAACCACCTAGGTGTGGTACACAGTAGGCTGCACTCTGTGCAATCCTGAAAAAATTGACAGAATCATAATGGATTTAAAATGTGCTATTTCAGACAGGGGAACAAGGAAAGTAAAGAGATAGAATGTGAGTGGGACCTTAGAATATAAAAGTTTGGAAATTCCTTGAGCTTATTCGTTGTTAGTATTTTATTTCTTCTCTTTGGTGAAAAACAGTTTTGAAAGTGTTTAATTTCGGCCGGGCGCGGTGGCTCAAGCCTGTAATCCCAGCACTTTGGGAGGCCGAGACGGGCGGATCACGAGGTCAGGAGATCGAGACCATCCTGGCTAACATGGTGAAACCCCGCCTCTACTAAGAAATACAAAAAACTAGCCGGGCGAGGTGGCGGGCGCCTGTAGTCCCAGCTACTCGGGAGGCTGAGGCAGGAGAATGGCGTGAACCCGGGAGGCGGAGCTTGCAGTGAGCTGAGATCCGGCCACTGCACTCCAGCCTGGGCTACAGAGCGAGACTCCGTCTCAAAAAAAAAAAAAAAAAAAAAAGAAAGTGTTTAATTTCTTGGTGCATCATATTTATAAAATATTATTAATTTTTGTCCCCGCAAAGGAAATTTTTGTCAGTGTGTACACCACTAATTGAGAAAGAAGTTATTCAAAAATGAGGCAAATTGTACTTATAATTATACACCATGTATTTTACCTTATGGATGAAAAATTCTGAATTTTATACTTTTCCAGGAGATACACTGCACTATAAAAATCCAAGTTTTTATATGTCATCATCAAGTTTTTATATGAATAAAATGCAGTAGATGAAGTTGCACAACCCCTTCTCTTTTTACAGAAACCTAATTGAAGCAATAATAATTAACATTAGTGTGAGAACCCAGGCCATGTTGAAGACTTGGCATCAATATTGCATGCAATTTTGCAATTAAAATATGAATATGAAAAGATAAGTAGATAACAAGTTTAAGGATTCTTTCCACCTCTTTGGGGATTCGCTGCTAAACATAAACAGTGGTAGATGAACAGGAAGCTAAATACGGACTCAAAATACTCAGGTTTAAATCCCAGCTGCTTCCCTTTACCTTTCTGCACCCCAGTTTCCTATCTGTCCCAATGGTGATAAGCCTCATCTTGTTCCCTCACAGGGTTGTGTTGTGAGCATTAAATAAAATAGTGTGCAAAGGAGTTCTGTTAACTATGAAAAGTGTATGATTATTCAGCAATCTGTCATTATTAATTACATCGGAAGGGTCTGAACCACCTACATGTGTAATCAATTTTTTTCAGACTATCCCTAAAAAAGCACAGGATAAATAATGCTAGTTGCTATATAACAAACAATCCTCAAATATCAGTGGCTTAACACAAATATATTTATTTATTACCTGTCTTAGTCTGATGTAGGCCAGATGACTCTCCTTTGTGACTCTCCTCCACCCTGTGACTCAGGAACCCAGGTTCCTTCCATCATGTGATGACTCTATTCTAACACATATCCTCCACAAATGCTACAGCATGGGAAGAGAAGAGGTATGGAGATTCATGCAGGAGACTTCTAAAGCCAGTCCTGGAATATGTCTGCTCAAATTGCATGCCGAAAATATAGTCAAGTGACTTCAAACTAACTGCAAGGGAGAATGGGAAATGTAGTCTTTATGTATGCCCAGAAAGAAGAAACAACATTTAGTAAGAATCTATCTAGTCTCAGCCACATTTCAGAAATCATATGATGGCCCAATACAGAAAAATGTTATTTTATTTTCTTGTATGCTAGATCTGGCCAGGGAAAACCTGACAGGTCATTGTCATTTTAAGTGACGTCTACTTAGACTTGAGTTTGAGTCCAGACTGTATCTTACTAGATGGGTGAAGTAGCATGCATATTTGAGCTAGCCTTCAAGAAAACATTTATTTGCATGATATTTTGATTATAGTAATGAAATCAACAGTACTGACTGTGCATTTGTCATATATATTTGGCACAAAGCTAGGCACGGGGTTGAGACCAGTACGCACACACGTACATGCACACACATGTATTTATCAGACCCAAAACCCTTACCCCAACCTCCAGCTCCAGGAACTATAAAAAGCTGAAGAGTCACAATTAGCCCACAGAGAACAACAGTGAGCAAAACTAGGAAATCCACAATTAAGCACTACACTGTGAGCTTCTGACTATAAAGCAGAGGTTGTGGATTTTCATCTTATCGACTGAATTGGTCCCATTTTGTTTGGACCACATTGTGTTTTGTTTTAAAAGTCTGAACCAACATCTTAAAATCAGATTTCATTATAACATTCTCTTGGAGATGTAGAAAATCCAGCAACTTCCCCTCCCTACCCTGTAACAACCAACGGAGCTGAGTAGTGGTCGTCCCCTTGACACGGGACACACCCTCCAGGTATTATGGCCCCACCACTCTCTACTGAGGCTCCACAGTGAGAAATTTTGGATTGTCATTTGTCATGTCATTTTCCTCTAATTTAAACAATGTTTTTCTATACTCACGTCTCTATAAAAATTAGAAAATGAAAAATAGGACAAGAAAATCCTGGGTTTCATGAAATATGGGAGATTGCAAAATCTGAGTGAGGTTGAGGGACACTCTTAAACGTTTACCATGCAAAAACACTGCATCTTCATCCACAACATAGAACCTGGGATTGCATTAGATTACCACCCTGGCCTGGTAGACACTTAAAACAAGGTAGCTTTCTTGAATTATAATTTACAAATCATTAAATTTTCTTGTAATCAATGTAAAGTTCAGTGATTTTAGTTAATGTATTCAATTGTACAATCATTACCACAGTGTATTTTTTTAGAACATTTCCATCACTGCCCAAATTCCTTTGTGCCCAGGTGACAGTTATTCCCTGCTCCCATCCTCAACTCTAGGAAAATACGGATCTGTTTTTCTTCTCTGATAGACATTTGAGTGTTTAAATCATGCTCTGAGAGCTATAAGGTATTCAGGGGAGAAGGACATTATTCCATTCTGACACAGCAAAGACCATATATAAAATAGTCTTTTGATAGTTTGTATATACAGATGCTGATAAAAGAGATAGGTATTTGAGAGTTACTACCATTTTTTTGCTTAATAACTATTTGCAGAATCACTCTCTTCCATAGAATAGTTTCATTGCAGCCCGAAGATTGCCTAGATAACTTTCTCTTTGTATTTGTGCATAAGTTGAAAATTTTAGACAAAATACAATTCACATCATACTACTATTAATATGCTTATGATTTCATTGTTCCTTATAAATCAAACAATAGCAATAAATAATATGTAAATAAATGTCTCCAAATCCTTTTCTTCTTTTTACCTGTAAGGGAATCAGAGGTCCCTGAAGGCCCAAAGCGGGTCATGATCTCCATGGAACAATCAATGATTACTGTAACGCCCAAGTCTTCTCCTTTCAGACCTCAAAACGTTTATAATCTGTATCCCTCATTAAGCAATTTATCAAGAGTTTTTTCTTGTGACAGTTCTTCTGTTGTTTCTTGTACTATTCAGGACTTATCTTGATATCATTTAGTTTATATTTATCATGTAACCTTGACCATCTATTTCCTTCATAATTTAAGATCGATTAGAGTTCTTACACATCTTTGTATTCTTTGTGCAAAGCCTTGATCCCCTACCTGTAGTAGGTGTTCAATAAAACATGTACTATTTCTTTTTGAAGAATAGATGTCATTTATGAATTACATTTAAGAATTATAAAAGTAATTCTTCAGCTTTAAATGCAATAAAAATAAAATGAGTTGGTTGAATCAATATAGACAAGATTTAGCAATGTTTTGTTTGTTTATCATTGCAACTAAGATGCTAAAACAGCTTAAGGTGAGGTTGTTCTGCTTATTTTTATATCTTAACAATCAAATTAGATCAACTATTTAATCTTTTGCTCACAGCTCTGCCATTTGGTCAATTAAACAAGGAAGTCTGGGCACATCCTAGAAGCAGTATTACTGTTTGCCACTTTTCTGTTGCTTCTGGGTTTTCTGTCTTTGTTTTTGTTTTTGTTTTTCTCTGTGTCTTTCTTTGTGCCTGTCTACTTTTCCCATCATTGTTCGAGTCTGTCTCTCCTCCCTGACTCCTTTGTCCATCCACGTCTCTGCTGTGGCCTATGTTTGGTGGTTGTTCTCCGACTGGCTCCTACAGTGTCAGCATCCCCCAAGTTCAGGGACATTTCAGAGTACCAGCACTGGCTTGTCTCACATAGAAGATCTGGAAGTCATTTGTAGGTAAACACGGGTCATAGGAGGCATGCAGGGAACCTTTAACGTCCCATGCAGATAAGATATTTGTGCTAATAATTTTTTAAATAAAAGGTGAAGAAGGAACAAAAGGAAAAATAGTAAATTCTCCAAACAGATAAACTGAAATATTTTAGAACATTACAGAAATGCCACATCATAAAATCTTAATCCTTGATTTGATCCAAATGGAATTTAATATTCAACAAATGCCACTTATTAGGAGATAGTCTATATATTGGAATGCGCTGTGAATCTATATTAAAAATATGCAATTCATCTTCTTTTCAAGATTAGCATGATGTCTCTCTCTCAGAATACAAGGATAACACTTTTTAAAAATCTGCAAGATCATTCTTTCAGACTGAGGTTATAACTTGATCAGAGGAATTGCAACTTAAGAGAATTTCACTTTTAAATGCTTTTTGCGTGTTTTCACCCACATCTGATATTCTCCACAAAGCCACTTTGAGATCTTGAAAAAAAGTTTTTGAAATAAGCAAGTGTCCCTTCCTGGAGGAAAATAATTCTACAGATGTCACATCCTCACCCCACAACAAGACTGTCCCCCAGAAACCTCCAGCCTTCCCGCTGCTTCATATTCATTAATTAGTCTGAGTTTTCCTCCGTGTTTCGTTTACAAAGCCACTTAAACCCACGCACCCATTTAACATATTTATGACCCCAGCTTTCTCTCTGTTCTCTGAGACTGTACCGTAATTGTTCTCTGGAACCAGGGACTGCAGAGAGCCTTCCCTGCTGAAAAGAGACAACATAAAGAAGGAAATGAATGTGTGCGGGTTGAATACCTTCAACAAAACGACTGGGTGCAGTTTGGCCCCTGTGCCCCCACCCTCCCGGGGTCACTTTAATTGAGTGGAGCCTCAACCTCTATTGAGTGTATGGGAGACTATTAACTCTTAACAACGCTCCATCTCAGGTTATTTATTTATTGCTTAAATGATTTGTTATTGCTACTTGAATTTAATACACCCTCTGGGAACCAAGATGGCAGCATCATGTTACAGAAAAACTACAAGTTATTTTAAAACTGTAATTGACGTTTTATGAGAGCCATAAAATCTTTCTGAACAAATAACTTACCATTAGTCAGAACCTTCAGCGGGAGATCTGTAAAATTAAGGATATGGTAGAACAGTACTGTACTTGTGTGTGTCTGTCTGCATGTGTGCAGGAGAGGGTAGGACGTAGGCAAGCAGGGAAGCAGCAGAAACATTCTAGTGGGTTATTTCTCATTGCTTCCAAGCATCTTGATTTAAGCCATCACATGTTTGAGCCAGAGGGATGTGGGAAATGAGGCCAAAGGTTCCCAGAAATGATGACCTGCATCTGACAAACACATTTCAGGTGACCACCCTGGGTCCGTCACCTTTGGCTAGGCATGGAAACAACTTCCTAGCCAGACACGTGGTGTACTGCAGCCAAGCTCCCCAGCTTACCGGGGTCAGCAGAGACATCAGTTAGAATAGCACCTCCTTGGGCTCTCAGGTCCAATCACATGTGGGTTCTTGAGATGTTTATAGCAGCTATGAGAACGTATCATGGACAGGTTTGGAGCATCCGAGTTCCTGGTCCAGCACAGTGTAACATTTTGACATTGATTTGAGATAATGAGATAGACTTGAGTTGTAAAATCCACAATTCCAAAAATAGTACTGCCAGTTTCCCATTTAATGGGATGCTGTCGTGGATGCCACCCAGATCCCTCACCAGGACTGAGGTTCTCATTCCTCCAGTTGTCTTGACTGTTGGCCGCTGAGCTCACAGTTGCATCCCCAGGAATTGCCTTTGGTGGAAGTGAGCTTGCCTCACCCAAGCTTTGTCCCCTGCTCCAGAGTAGCCCAGATCCGTAGAGGAGGTAAAAAAGCCCAGCTTTCTCCCCTCAATTCTGGACAACTCTAAACTGCCACCCCAGTTACAGAGCGACATATAGATTACCCAAGGCCTTGGCTGCAACTGCATTGCAGTTCGACTCCTCCCTCTGCCGCATTTGGCTTTCCTCGCTCCCTTCCAGATGTTGTTCCCGAGAGCACCCCCCACCTCTGCACACTCTCAGAATACATTTCCAGGGGAACCCAACCTAAGACACATGTTCACTTTACCTTCACTGACCCTTCCAGCCAACTTGGCCCCCTAAGGATCACGCTCTTACCCACCAGCCAAGGGAGCCCCAGGCTGCTTCATAAATCACACAAGAATTTACTTAGCTGGCTTCTAATCTTTTTTGCTCTGCTCTTCTTCCTTGTAGTTTCCAAATGCTCAGCTCCGAAGTCCCCACCAAATTCCACTTATGGATCCTGAATTCTGGTCACATTTTTATTGTCTTTGTACCTTACCTTTTCCCAATTGGCTTTGACTCTGAGTTCTCGTTCCATATCTTGGAGGTAATTTTTGTAGCCAGTGGTAAGAAGCTCCTCACAATAGGTCCCAGGTGAAAGAGGAACCCTACCTGTCTAGTTAGTGCTGCCCTCTCCCCGACCGAGCCCTCCACCCCATCCACCTGCCAATATTTTGAGGTAAGCACATCAGACAAAGGGAGATTAGGAGCATTCAGAAAATTAGACACTAGATGCAATTCATGACGGGAGAACATGATATTCAGATTTTGTTGGGCCTTAATCTTCTAAAAGTATTAGCAATGTGCTAGGTACTACACAGAACACAGCATACACACTATGTATACGAAACTAAATGAAAGCGCATAGGCAGAGAAATAAATAGCACAACATAGGGCATCTACTGATTATATACAATATGCCTGATTATGTAGAATAATACATACAAGAGGAAACTTAAAGATCATCAAAGACACTAACTTCTTCCCCTTCCCCATCATGCGCGCATATAACATGCCAAACTTCGTTTTCTAGACTATGGGTTTCTGATTACTTGTCTTTAGGACAGGGAAATTGTCACGTCTCTGGATGTCCTTTTTATTTCCAAAGAGCTCAAATTATTTGAAAGTTATTTTCAAGGAAGTTAAAACTATGTCTGGGATTGTTTTAATCAGGCATGAAAGACATGCAGACACAGAAATGACTATTATGAAGTCAATACTCACAAACTGCTAGGAACAGGAGGTATGACACGCCACACAGGCCATGTGGGGAAGCACCAGGGTCGTCAGAAGGCAGAGGGAGCCAGGAGAAAACATGGGCAAAATTCTTTACTGTAGTTTCCATGAGGAGGAACCCATGAGGTAGAACAAGCAGGTTTAGGATTGGCTAGTTTGAGTAATTTCATGGGCTCTGGGACTTAACCACTATTTCTAACTGTCTGACACCTGGCCCTGGGGTGATTGAGACAGGTGGATAATGGCCATGAGTGGGAAAGCCAAATAAAGAAGGTGATTGGTGGCTATCCACAAGATGAGTCTATCCATAGGAAAAATCCCTACAGGTGAATTGTTGGCTGTAGATGTATTCGTCCATTCTCATCCTGCTGTAAAGAAATACCTGAGACTGGGTAAATTATAAGAAAAGAGAAGTAATAGGCTCACAGTTCCGCAGGCTATACAGGAAGCATTGCAGCATCTGCTTCCGGGGAGGCCTCAGGGAGCTTTTCCTCATGGCAGAAGGTAAAGCCAGAGCAGGCATCTTCATATGGACGGCGCAGGAGGAAGGGGAGGTGGAGGTGCCACACAGTTTTATACAACCAGATCTTGTGAGGAGTCTATCATAAGAACAGCACCAAAGGGATGGTGCTAACCCGTTCATGAGAACTTCACCCCTGTGATCCAATCACCTTCCACCAGGCCCCACCTTCAACAATGGGATTACAACTGAACATGAGATTTGGGTGGAGACACAGATCCAAACCATATCACCAGGGAAATACGCGTTTGTCATGCGGCAGATACTGAGAAATTTCCCTCCATTGAGGCTACTCATTGCTTTGTTCTTAATTATAAAAATTATTAAAACTTGTAGTATTCTTTACTTAGAAAGTTAATGTTGTTAACTGATCATTCTCTTATCTGTATGTCTATAACTTACTAAAATAGGATGCAATGAAAGTCAATTTTCCTTCCATTGTCCTATTCCTTTTTAACCTGTACCCAGAGTGATTGGGGAGTGTGGGCTCTGGATTGGTTGGTGTGCAGATGAAAGGGGCACTCCCAGGCAAGTTGTTTGGTATCTCTAGGAATTAGCTGCCCTGGGAGCAGTAGTTTCTCTTGAGTTAGCAAGCCTCAGATGTCAAAACATCAAACACAGAAACTAGAAAACGTGGTTATTACAAGGGATGAGCTGCAGCTGCCTCTCTGCGTTTTCTACCCAAAGTCCTACCTCCGCGCTATGGAGTTTTAACCTGGGATTTCCTGCAGAAGGCTCTCAGTTCCTTGCAGTCGACTGGTCATTCTCCTCTGACTCTGCTTCCCCGCCTGAGTCAGGACAGAACCTCCTCTCTCACTTGTCTCACTTGAGAGACACCAATTTATCTTTTTCTTCTCCCATGTCCTGTACATTACCCAGCACGTGGTTGGGAACATTCTAGTTATCTGCAAATGCCTTTTGAGCACTTACAAGTCTATCCACAGGATATGTTCCTACAGGACAATTGTTGGCTCCAGGGAAATATACCTTTGTCATGCTGCAGAAACTGAGAAATTTCCCTCCATTCAGGCTCCTCATTGCTTTGCTCTTATTTATTATAATTTTTTAGTATTCTGTACCTAGTCAGTTAATGTTGATAACCAATCATTCTTCTATAAAGTATTAAAGTATAAAGTACTTCTGGAAAGTATTAACATAAGAAGAAATTAAAGTCAATTTTCCTTCCACTGTCCTCATTCCTTTTTTACGTATACCAAGAGGGAGTCATAATAATGTTCAGTTGATTACACTCTTATAAAATAATTTTCACCTCTTTATCATCTGGAAAAGCAACCCTAAGCCATTAAAATAATACATGAATTAATCTGGGTAGCATGCACCGGTAGTCCCAGCTATTTGGGAAGCTGAGGCAAGAGGATCACTTCAGCCCAGGAATTTGAGACTTGCCTGGGCATAAGACCGTATTAAAAAAAAAAAAAAAAAAAAAAAGATGAATTAATGAAAAACATAAGAATGTTGTAAGTGTTTTGATTAAATAAAAAATGATAGGATAACTACAGGCAAAAAATTCTTATAGAAAAGTTGATAGATTGTTTTTAGTAACAGAAGGAAAAGTGGAAAAGTCCAACTGGAGTATTTCCAAATAAAGTTTATGAACAATAGCAAGCATTCACAGTGCTCATATTTTATACTTTGTTTTAGAAATCTCAAAGCACTTCAGGAAAAACAAATAGAGGGAGAAACTGGTGATACTAGCACAGATTTTCCTTGAGGCAGAACTATTTAATTTTTGGGAAGAAATTTGCTGTGCAAGAATAGAAAAAACGTAAGTGCTTAATCATCTAGACTACCCATTTGTCCAACCAGCCTCAAAGACAGTCCATCTCTGACCTTTCATAGTCTCAGGGAATTTCCAGCAAGAAGAAAGTTCAGAACCTATATTTGATGGCTACTCTGCAGGAGGACTGATAAATGGGTGAAAATTTTTATTTTCTGAAGTTCAGCATCCCAGTGCTTATTTGGACTGCTCTTTACTTTCTCATTTTCATCGTATATCTTAAAATTCCTGGCCAGGCGTGGTGGCTCACGCCTGTAATCTCAACACTTTGGGAGGCCGAGGTGGGCAGATCACGTGAGGCTGAGGTCAACCAACATGATGAAACCCTGTCTCTACTAAAAATACAAAAATTAACTGGACGTGGTGGCACACACCTGTAGCCCCAGCCACTTGGAAGGCTGAGGCAGGAGAATCACTTAAAACTGGGAGGTGGAGATTGCTATAAGCCAAGGTCGTGCCACTGTACTCCAGTCTGGGCAATAGAGCGAGACACCATCTCAAAAATAAAAATTAAAAAAAAAAAAATTCATCTTTCTACCGCAGAGGAACAAGAGAAAACCTCAGCTTACTTTTCACGTTTTACTTAGCACTTGGGTGTGTGTGACCTAAAGGCTCAAACATCTTTTGGTAGCCAGTGTTTTATGATTAAACAATGCAGTGTGTATATAACATCTGTACCCCAAGGAACCACCTGAATATAGAAACTTCTCCAGTATCTTCTAGTCTGTGTATCTCATAGGAAGAGGGCACTGAGGAGGCAAGTGGAGTGTGTTTCTCCTCCCTAATACCTGTAAAGTCTATTCTCATGGCCACCAAAAACTCACAGCTCAACATCATCTTTGACTTCTCCTTGTCTTTGAGATGATTTATTAACCCATTTGTCTCAAATTTCCACATACTCCCCAGGTCTTATCAACCTTATCTTCTTACCATTGCAACAAATGCAGTCCCACCTTCAAAGCATCCCTCCTTGACTCTTTGAGTCTCTTCTGCATTTACCAGCTTCTCCCCAGCACAGATGCCTCCAAAGGCTGATATTCCTGCTACGTTCATCTTTCAAACTCATTCTCTTTGTGTTGTTCACATCCTTCTTCCCCACACTGTTTTAAGGCTTTCAAAAATTTTTCACTACCTAACAATGGACTCCTGTGGCTACACTGCCTGGCTACTTTCTCAGTGCCAGGCCTGCCTTAGTTCACCCTTGCAATGACTCCCCTTGACAGAAGTGAAAAATAAAGTGGTTCAACTTCACAGAGGTAGTAAGTGGAAGTCCCAGCCTTTGGTCTCTCATCTATCTGGTGTTAGAGACCATGTTCTTAATGAGTATACTCTGCCTCCTTTAGAGGCATTCTAATACTCAGAATTCCTCATTCTGAGATTTAAGGAGCTGAAAAATCAAGGCTCATATTTTGTCTCACCACTTGAGCTCTCTGCTTCATCCCAGAGTAAATGATTTGTCTGTCTAGTGAGCCACTTACATGCCTTTGTTTCTATCTGGTCAGAATATTTGCTCCTTAAAGGCAAGCGACTATGTTATACTTCCTTCTATCTCCCACAACGTAATTACTCCCAGCTCAAAAAATACTTGGTTGTTTTGGAGAAACTTCTTCCATCTTCAAGGGATTCAGCATATTTGGTCTCGGGTTGTCAAACTGCTTTCTCAGCTGCATCTCTGGGCTCTTCCCCCTTTGGAATGTTAGAGATGGTTTCTTCTGCTGAGAAGCGTCAGAAAACAGACATGATGAAGCTGCACACTAGGCAGGATCCTAAAAGTATGTAGATTTATGCCATGGCTTGAAACATTTATTCACTTGCCTTAAAAGAAGATGAAAAATGTTTCTATAAAAAAAATCAGTGCATAGAATGTCAGTATGAATGCAGAATTGTGGACAAATAACACAACTCCTCATGAGACTTTGAATTCTTCAGGTAGACACCCTCTGGTCCTCGTTGTATATTTTGTAGATGAAGTAAAATAAACTTTACTATTGTCATCCTCGCTGAATTCTTCCACGCTGTAACCCAAACAGTGGTATGTTTGGGTTAACTGGGTTGATGATGGCGATGAAAACAGACGCATTGGTGATAGGTGCACTAAAATCTCAGAAATCACCACTAAAGAATTTATCCATAAAACCAAAACCACCTGTATGCTAAAACTATTGAAACTAAAAAAAAAATAAACAGAAGCAGATGCCTCACGGGAGCCAGAGCATATGTTCAAGACATATAGCAAGTGCAGTAGGAATGTCCTTGGAAAGACACCTGCTGCTCCTCTCTGGACACTCAATGATGGGGCCGATTCAGTATCTGCAGCTTCTCAACCAGCAACTAACTTCACTCCCAGGCAATGATTTCAACCTTGGCTGTGCTGTGGAATTGCCTGGCGATGTCAAGAGACAGATGCCCAGATCCCACTCCTGGAAACTGGATTTTTACGAACTTCTCGGACAATTCTAATGCTCAGCCACAGGCTGAGAACGGTTGGTTTTCTGAACCCTTGCAGCAAGATATGGCCTGTGAAGCAGCATCTGGAGGCACCTGAAGTTCATTAGAAATGCAGAGTCTCAGGTCCCACCCCGGAGCTGTCAGATCAAAATCAACATTTCAACAAGACTCCCACAGGACTTGTATGCACATTAAAGTTTGAAGAAGCATAAATCTAGGCTCTTCTCTTCCTATGTAGCTTCTGACCTCCTGAATCTTTGGCTTCTAGTAACTCAATGGCTTTTCATCTGTCTGTATGATACTCTGCTTCTTTTCCTGCTCTAAGTTGTTGACTTTGTCAGCAAGTTTTGGAGGCATGCTGACGTCTCACCCCTGTTCCTAGCAAACTCCAGTTCCTAACTGATCCAGTTAAACAGAAACACCTATCCCAGTTAGGTAGAGGTGCCCCAGGCCTGCTGGGCAGCCTGAAGACCAGCTACATGGGAGGAGTCCTTACATGTCTGATCCACTGTGGCCAGATCTGGAGACACCCCATCCCAGAGGCCAGCTTTCCTTAGGTGAGGCCATGGGCCCAGCAGACATCCAACGAGGCCTCTCCTCTCTGATTCCTTTCCTTCCAGAGCTATCATTCTTGGAGATTACTATCATGTCTCACTCTGGAATAGTTAAACCTTGCAATGTGTTATCCCCAGCTAAGAGATGCTTATGCAGGCGAAAGAGAATTCTGGTGTTGATGAATCGGGCCTCTGAGGATAAAAGGCCACTGGAAATGATTCATTATTTAACTTCACCCCAGGCCTAAGGGTGAAGTTAAAGCAGCCTGACAAATTCCATTCTGATGAAGAAAATGAAGTGTGGATAGAAGCTGCTGGTTAGCTATAAAAAGAGACTTTTTTCCAAAGTGTACCAAAGTCTCTTTTGTTTTCTTTTCTTTTTGTTTTCTTTCTCTTTCTTTTCTTTCTTTCTTTCTTTCTTTCTTTCTTTCTTTCTTTCTTTCTTTCTTTCTTTCTTTCTTTCTCTTCCTTCCTTCCTTCCTTCCTCTCTTTCCTCTCTTTCTTCTCTCTCTCTTTCTCTCTTTCTTTCTGTCTTTCCTTTCATTCTTTCTTTCCTAATAGAGTTTCACTCTGTAGCCCAGGCTGGAGTGCAATGGTGCAGTCTTGGCTCACTGCAACCTCCGCCTCCTGGGTTCAAGCGATTCTCCTGCCTCAGCCCGTCGAGTAGCTGGGTTTACAGGTGCCCACCACCATGCTCGGCTAATTTTTGTATTTTTAGTAGACGGGATTTCGCCGTGTTGGCCAGGCTGGTCTTGAACTCCCAAAATCTTTTTTTATTTAAATCCAAGATATATGAATGGTATTGACTAACCACGGTTTCATCTTTAGAAACAAATGCCACCTGGAGAAAGCAGGGAGACATTAAGAGTCTGCAAAGACAGCCATGAGAGGGCTTCCTGCACCCTCCCCTCCCATTCCCCACATCTCCAGTCCCGGATAATCGGTCTGCTTCCAACAGTTGCCGCCTCCTCAGCAAGGTGTTGGAGACTTCCTGAAGAGATTCCGACTTTTCCCCTGCGTTTGCATTTAATCAATGACTCTAAGGAAAGCTGTGATCTAAGAAAATGAGGGAAAGACTGCAAAAGGCGTTTCAGGGAGGGCTGTACCTTGTTTTGCTTTTTTGTGGGTGAAGGAAAGAATAGCTTTCCCTTAATCACCTTAAGGCATTTTCCTCCCAGGGTTGTCTTCACAGTCAGCTTTTTTTTCAAACCCTGGAGAGCAGCTAAACCAAGCAAAGGACGACTCTGGATTAGGTTTCTGGAGTTTTCCCTGAGATGACTTACTGTGAGTGAATTGAAGAATCTTTGCCTTCATAAATAGGCCAGAGGTTTGTTTGCCGTGAGGAGATTTGTAATCACTTCACCAGCACCTTTAAATCTACCTGCAGGTGTGCCCAGCTTAAGAAGAAATAATATTGAAATGCAAATTATAAATTAAATTAGGGAAGAACTGTACTGTAAAATTTATAGCTAAATAGTAAGAGCCTTTAAGCTAATTGATTAAAAATGAATAACGACTGGGATGAGAAATCTGTGGAACAGAAAAAAATTAATCCATTGTAAATAAATTCAAAATGAAGAGAAAGCCCCTCTGCAATCTTTTCTGCACATTACTATGTGTAAATGTAATTCTTTTGACAAACAATTAGAATAAGAAGATGACATTGGTGCAAATTGAGGCAAAATGAATTTCTCTGTACACACTGTGCTATGGTCTGAATATCTGTGTCCCCCAAAATTCATATGCTGAAGCCCTAATCTTCAAGGTAATGGTATGAGGAAGTGGGGTTTTGGGAGGTGATTAGGTCCTGGGGGCAGAGCCCTTAGGAATGGATTCATGCCCTTCAAAAGAGACCTGAGGGGGTTCCCTCACTCCTTCCAGCAGAGAAGCAAAAAGACAGGTCCAGGAGGAGGGAAGTGGGGCCTCGCCAGACACCACATCTGCTGGCACCTTGATCTTAAACTTCTCAGGCTCCAGAACTGTGAGAAATAAATTTCCATTGCTTATAAGCCACCCCATTTCTGGCGTTTTGTTGTAGAAGCCTGAGAGAACTGACACACTGAAGTCTATAAAATTTTGAACAACGCTAGTTCCACACGCCTCTCCCATACTGGACATCTCAGTCATTTGGGAATATGGCAGATTCTATTTTCCAGGAACCGTCAAAGAATACATCCCATCTTACATGCTCTACTTAACTGTGTGGTTTTGACAGTCCTCGTATATATAATCCTCCCATTGAGAGATGAGGCCCCTGCCCCTGAGTAGGCAGAATTGACACCATGTTACTTCCGAGATTGGTTCTCCCTGGGTCTTGTGGGACAGGGACACCTGGTATTGGAGACCAGCCACAGGCTGTAAGAGGAAGCCCAAGCATCCTTTGGAGAGGACTGTGTAGGGCGGATCTGAGATCCTCAGCCCATGGCCCTAGCAGAGCTCCCAGCCAACGGCCGGAACCGACTTTCCAGCCACATGCTAAGCCAGGTTGAAAGCACGTTATCCAGCCTCAAATCAAGCTACTTCAGCTGACCTGGGGTGGAGCAAAGAGGAGACTAACCTCAACTGCAGATTAATGAGCAAAAGAAATGACTTTTTGTTGCATTAAATCACTAAGTCATGGGGTGATTGTCACAAGGTGAGAGATAATTAATACAAGGCCCTCCCCACACACCCTGCAGGGTTTTGCAAACATCCCAGGGATCTCAAGCAGAGCTCAATGCTAGGTGGAAAGAGCTTTGGTATTCGGACTTCTGATTAAAACTAAGGTCCCATTGGCCAAGCCAATAAGAGATCCTGAAATCCAGCATCTCTGGTTTCTCTTTGGTTAGGAAACGAACTGGGGGCCTTGTCTACCCTCAAGGACCACCCATAGGCAGACTTCCACTGCCTACCCCACCCTCTCCATAGGACCTGTAGACCAAGGAGCCCCATACTTTTCCCCTTTGGGGGACCTCACCGCCCCATCTTCTTGGCTGAGCTGCTCCATCCTCCCCTTTAGCACAGCCCTCACCTCCCTCAGGTGAGGGAGCTCAGGACTCCTGGAAACAAAAGAAACCACCCCTGGGGCCAGGCAGTCAAAGGACCTTCTTGGAACAGAAAGGCAATGATGCTGAAATAGGAAAACACACATACTAATAGCTCAATTTACCTGTCACATTTCTATTTTGTTTGGGAGGTCACCAAGGGAACAGAATGACTACAAGAAAGACAGAATAATAGTATTGGTAATTAGAGGGAAAAAAAAGCATTATGGGCCAGGTGATTTTTAAAATACCCTTCAGAGATTAAATGTTTCTCAAAACTTACGTAAGCACACATACAGTACGCCTATTATGGGGCATAATAGGGAAACAAACCTTAGGAGAGTAAAAATAGCCTAAGTAACAACTGGCCCATTTGACTTACAAAAAGGAAAGATCCTAACCAGGGATCAGGAAGTCGGAATTCTCCTCTGAGCTTGCTGTCTCATCCTGGGCAGATACCAGTCTGTTCTACGGCTTGGTTTTTCTCATCAGTGAGATACAAGATTGAACGTGATCATCTTAAAGCTCTCTGCAGCCCCACAATCCTACAACTCCTGTATAAGTCGTCTTAGTACAAGCTGATTCAATTACCAACCAATCAGTGCTATGAGAAAATCAGTTAAATGTTTGACGCAAGTATCAGAATTTTCTACCACTCTGTGGCACGTTGCCAAAAGTTAAATTGGGTTCACATAACTTTATATTCCTCGAAGGTAGCCAGGAGTGAACAAGGAGATATGAGAAATGAGTGATGGACATATGGAAGTTTTCTATGAATACTCCTTGAGTGATAATTAAACTAGCCCGTGGCATGGCATGTTTATTCTAATTATTATCGTGTAGATACAGTCCATGGGCAAATGCTCATTTACATGCTTCAGGCATGTCTGCACACACAGGTGTAACAACAGTCACTGTAGTCTCATGATGAGGCAGATAGTTCATAAATGATTTTGTGATCATTGTATATATATAGCCTATGTATAGATTATGAAGAAAACCCCAATTGCTTATATAATGTTCATTATAAAGGCAAAAAATATTTTTAACTTTTTTCACTTTTTATTTTTTTGTCTGGGAATACCTGTGTGTCACACAAGTAAGCAGGCAGAACAGCAGGAGGACAGCCAGGGAAGAGTATAAACCTCAAGAACTCTGGGCTGCAGGGGATGATTTAGCTAGAAAATAACTATGGAGCACAGGTTTGCTCTGCTATTTTGCTGGGCAGAAAACAGCAATCAAATTTAAGGTAGCATTGAGAGAGGAATATTTTCTGTTACCACACAAAAAAAGCCATCTGACAATGGTTTCTCAGTATTTCTGGATAAAAAGTTGTGTTTAAATGAGAATCGTGGTGGAGGAGCCTAATACTTTACAATAAAAATTAATTTTGAAGGGACTGAATTTGCTAGGCATCCACTGAATACATAGAAATGCTTTTGAAAAATTTCATAGAAAGTAAAAATAGTCTGGGCGTAGTGGCTCACGCCTGTAGTCCCAGCACTTTGGGAGGTCAAGGTGGGTGGATCATGAGGTCAGGAGATCGAGACCATCCTGGCTAACACCATGAAACCCTGTCTCTACTAAAAAAAAATACAAAAAAAAAAAAAAAAATTAGCCGGGCATGGTGGCAGGTGCCTGTAGTCCCAGATACTCAGGAGGCTGAGGCAGGAGAATGGCGTGAACCCGGGAGGCAGAGCTTGCAGTGAGCCAAGATCGCACCCAACCTGGGAGACAGACAGAGCGAGACTCCGTCTAAAAAAAAAAAAAAAAATTCCAGTAGCATTGTTTATAATAGTCAAACATTGGAAACAATGAAAATGTTCATCAGAAAAGGATGCACTAATTAAATTATGGTTCATCCACACACTGGAATACTATGTATCCATTAAAAAGAAAATAAAGCATTCTAAATATACTGTCAAACTGAAAAAAGCATGGTGTAGAACCATGTGATTAACATGTACCACAATTTTTTAATGTTAACTACTTGCCAGATGCTGCAAGGATATATAGTGACTGCTAATAGCAACTGCCTCTGAGAGGAAGGAAGGAGTAGGTACTGTAAAGAGGAGTGAGTGAGCCTCTCCCCACTTTTTGTTACTGTTTTATAACTTTTGGATGTAAATACCATATGCAAAACAAACAAGCTAAAAAGAAAGCACACTAAATAAAGATGACATCAGTGCCGTTTTACATATGAGAGTCATTGTGATGGTAATGTACAGTTAAGTTTCATAGGCTACAAAACTTTTATACCTAGTCTACTTTCAACTTTTCCTACCTTCATTATTCCCGTTCCCCAGCTTTGTTTTGTTTAATTACAAACAATGGGATCAACTTCAAACTTGTAAACAACAAATAAAAAATATCCGTCCAAAACACAAGACCTATAAAGACAAACAAGAAAACATCTTATAATTAAGGAAAAGCTACGCAGAAGTCAATCTGAACACACTGGATTTTAGGAAAAGATTTTGTAGTGAGAAAAGAATTACAGGTTTGTCTTCATTAATACAGGTTCCCCCACCTCCCTACAATTTATATTGCATGATAACATGGAGACAGGGTTTGGGATGGGCGTGGGAGCAGCTGACTAAAGTCACGCCCATAGAAGAGAAAATCTCATGAACGATGGAAAAGGAACTGCAATGTGAAGATGATTTCTCTAAAGCTAATGACCTTATATAAAGATGCTGGGGACATGCTTGCCCCAGGAGATATCGATATATTTATTTTAAATAAAGAGGCAGAGTATTTTACGACCTTGGAATGAAAAGTTAGGCAAGAACTAGCCACAGTTGTGAGAACTTTATTATATCTATCAACTGTGCCGTTTGTCTTACTTGCTTTTTTTGGTTTTGAGACAGAGTCTCACTCTGTCACCCAGGCTGGAGTGCAGTGGCACGGTCTTGGCTCACTGCAACCTCCGCCCCCTCCAAGTTCAAGCGATTCTCCTGCCTCAGCCTCCCGAGTAGCTGGGATTACAGGCGCCTGCCACTGTGCCCGGCTAATTTTTGTATTTTTAGTAGAGACGGGGTTTCGTCATGTTGGCCAGGCTGGTCTCAAACTCTTGACCTCAGGTGATCTGCCCACCTCAGCCTCCCAAAGTGCTGGGATTACAGGTGTGAGCCACTGAGCCCAGCCAGTTGCTTAATATTTTTGAATATGTAAATACAGAGGTGTTTTAGGTAGTGTTGAAGCCAGGTGAATTAAGGTGGGCTAACGAGTAGCAAGCTTTCAGTAAAGATGTTGTTTTTAATAATGATAATGAAGAAGAAGATGATAACAATAGTGATGGTGATGATGATGGTAATGGTGATAATGGTAATGATTATTACTCTCATTTGTGGTTTAACATGCGCCAGGCATTGTACAAAGTATTTTACTTACATTATTTTGTTCAAATCTCACAACAATCCTACAAAACAGGAATCGTTTCATTTTCTAGACTAGAAACAAAGACTCAAAGAGGTCAAAAAAAATTAAGAAAGTCTCAGCGTTCTCCCTCTGGTATAAAACTAGAGATTAAGTTAGTGCCGATGGAAATCAGGCAACATATCTGAACTCAAACAGACGTCATACATGGTACCCTTTCCCTTTTAACTAAAAATATTTTCACCAGCCCTGAGACCCCTCTTTGAAGATGCAAATGTGGATACACCAGATGATTCCTTGTCAGCAGTTTTGGTAGTCAGAAAACAGAAATGTGTGTTTTCTTCATTTTGTTTATCATCAGGAGGTCTAGCTAAAAACCAATGCCACATGGCTCTCTAAAGTAGTGGTTTCACTGGGCTGGGATTTTAGCTAACAATGGGAACTACTCATAACCCACAAACTATCTCATCCTTACTGCAAGACACAAAACAACTGGATATGCCTGCGTTACACATGTGGACATCTCCAGGTCAGTATACTTTGGCCTGTAGACTGAGAACCATTTTTCTATTGTTAAGACAGGAGGAACATCTTTGCCACTGATAGATCAATGTGGTGATGCCACACAGTTCCACTCTTTGGCCCTTTTATGACCTAACTCATAGGTTCCCGGGTAGGTCTCCTAGTAAGTTTAGGCAGGATTAAGAGCAGATAGCAACACCAAGAATTACTTTGTTAACGTCATCATTGCCCCAAGGCATCAATTGATTAGTAACTAGATAAGGCAAACTTGCTTTTTTCACCATCAGAGAGTAATGAGACAGTAAGTTAGAGGCAGTGGGGTTTACGTCATAAATAGATTTGAGCTGATATTTTCATGGCAGACCCCAGAACACATTGAGACATTTTGCAACAGAACCCACTGTCATCAATTCTCCTTCTGCAATAGACTTTCTGGACATCATGACCTAATTAGATGTGCTTCACTAAAGAAGGCTGGAGTTGTCTTGGTTTTCTATTGTTGCAAAACAAGTCACCACAAACTCAGTGGCTTAAAATGGCACTCATTACTCTCTGAATGACATCACCACATTGATCCATCAGGGGCAAAAATGTTCTTCCTATCTTGACAACAGAAAAGTGGTTCTCGGTCGGAGATATACTGATTTGGAGATGTTCACATGTGTGACGTGGGCATATCCAGATGTTTTGTGTCTTGTGGCAAGGATGAGATAGTTTGCAGGTTATGTGTAGTTCCCATTGTTAACTCACAGTTCTGAAGTCAAAAATACAGGCATGTTGTGACTGGGTTTTCTGCTCAGGGTCTCAAAAGCCAACGTGAGAACCAGGCTGTGTTCTCACCTGGAGTGGGGTGTCTTCTTCCAAGGTTACATCCATTGAGTTGCACTTGTAGGACTGAGTTACCAGTTTCATTGCTGTCTGTCAGCCAGGAGCCACTCTCACGTCTATTCAGTGGCTTTAAAGTGTTGAATTAATCATTCCTAAAGTCCACTCACAATTCTTGCTGCATGGCCCTTTCTGTCTTCAAAGTCAGCATTAGAGACTCTCTTACGTCAACCCCTGTCACCCTTCAAATCTGTTTCTCCAGCCCCTTTCAAGGGATCATCACCTGATTGGGTCAGGCAGACCAAGGATAGTTTTCCTTTCCTAACACAAACTGAACCCTATAGCATAACCTAATCATGGGAGTGACTATTCCATCAGAGTCAAACTCCCAGAGATTATACAGGGTATGTACACCAGGGGCCTGGAATCTTGCGGGGTATCTTATCATTCTGAATTGTTATGTTTGACTGAGATACATTTGTTCTGTTTAGACCTGCAGGGGTGAGATGAAATCCCTGTGGGTGAAGAACATTCCTAAGGCTGAGGTCATCCACCCAGATAAGGGCTGGATTCCTTAGACAGGAAACAAGAATTAGGAGAGTGAGATTGAAAGTATGGAAGAGACAATGTCGCTCCTTTCCTTGGTCTTTACCTTGAGAAACTTGAGTGTGTAACAGTTCACTCCAGTAGTGTAGGTGAGAGATGACCACTGCCATTGGGCACAACCTGCACAACCTGGTGCTGGGCAGGAAGGGACTCCTGGGATGGACCACAGGCTCAAAATGAGCAATCTCCATTTATAAGCCAGAAATTGAAAAGCTAGTACCTATTTTTATTTCTCTTTTGCTCCACTCTTGCCTCAAGAAGCCTTTTTGTTGATTTGTTTTTTGTGCATTCCCATTGTTCAGCCAATGATAACGGGCACACATGGATCAGAGTGCTAAAGGAAGAACAACTACTCTTCCAAGCTAATATGCTAGCAGCAGAAATTTCCGGCAAAAAACACTGAGGGGAATGTGGATCCTACAGAACCAAGACTGGAGCTGTGTAGCCCAGCATCTTTTACTACCCATGCTCTCTTTCCCTATATTTGATAGAGGATGTCTGGGTTTCATTTATTAAAGAAAGTAGGGCAGGCACAGTGGCTCACGCCTATAATCCCAGCACTTTGGGAGGCCTAGGTGAGCAGATCACAAGGTCAGGAGTTCGAGACCAGCCTGGCCAATATGGTGAAACCCCGTCTCTACTAAAAATAAAAAAGTTAGCTGGTGTAGTGATGGGAGCCTATAGTCCCAGGTACTCAGAGAATTGCTTGAACCCAGGAGGCAGAGGTTGCAGTGAGCCGAGATTGCATCACTGCACTCCAGCCTGGGCAACAAGCAAGACTCCATCTCAAAAAAAAAAAAGTAGAATTTCCTAATACAGTCCTATTTATTAATATGCATTCATGGAAAAGGCAAGGCCATTGGTGGACTATGCTGAGAAGCTATAATGCACCACATTTCCTTCTCTACCCCTGCTCCCAACTTCCATATGCTACCATTATAGGTAGTTCCAAATCACCAGATTTGACGTCTATTCAGTGGTTTTAAAGTGTTGAATTAATCATGCCTTGTTATTTTCTGTATCTCCAATGCTGTTGTATCTTGGTGCCTTGCTAAACCTAGAGACTGCTCCTCCCCAGGCTAGCAGATTCGTAGAGACAGTAAACAACCCACCTGCCAACACACCTTTCATATGCAAACCAACCAATCCAGAGCCCAGACAACGTGCCCACCCCCACCTCCTCTAACTGGCTCTCACACTCCAAGCTGCTTTTCCCCTGCCTTAATCACTCCTGGGCCAGGTACCTGAGGTCTAGAGAAAGTCCCTACACCTCAGGGCCTGCTGAAATTACTCAAAGTAGCCAATCCTAATCCTGTTTACCCTGTCTTGCCCATTCCTTACTGTGGAAACCATCCTTCCTCACGCTTCTCTTTGCTTCCTCTGCCTCCTGACAGACCCCAGTGCTCCCCTATGTGGTCCTGTGTGGCCTGGCATGCCCAGTTCCTTTTGGGAACTCTGAGTGACATACTGTCTTTTCAGTGGCAGTAATCATCTGATCTGTTGCCCTCATCATTTTAAAACACCAGCTTCCAGATGCGCTGCAGGTTTCCTGGCCCAGATAATGCAGTGACGTCCTTCTGGTGATATCATTGCAATTTCACCTATAAAAGGCATTCTTCGTGAGAAGATAATTGCAGTGGTGTATGTGAACAGTGTGAATTCCAGACGCTTTCTCTGTGGGCCACTTCCTTGACCCAAAGAGTAGGGCAACAAAAGTTGGCAATTTGGTGCATATGGCTGTGTAATTTGAATTCATCTCGAAGCAAGCAGGGACATTTTCTAACATCAAACCTTCCTCTGGTAAATGATACCCAGTAGGTTCTGGAATTTGCCTTTGAACAGAGTTGAGGGTACTAATGTCAGAGGTGTGGGAACCACAGCAACTCCATCTTGAATAGAAGCTAGGTAAAATGAGGCCGAGACCTACTGGGCTGCATTCCCAGATGGTGAAGGCATTCTAAGTCACAGGATGAGACAGGAGGTCAGCACAAGATACAGGTCATAAAGACTTTGCTCATAAAACAGGTTGCAGTAAAGAAGCTGGCCAAAACCCACCAAAACCAAGATGGCTGTAAGAGTGACATCTGGTCGTCCTCACTGCTACACTCCCACCAGCGCCATGACAGTTTACAGATGCCATGGCAACATCAGGAAGTTACCCTATATGGTCTAAAAGGGGGAGGCAGGAATAATCCACCCTTTGTTTAGCATATCATCAAGGAATAACCATAAAAATGGGCAACTAGCAGCCCTCAGGGCTGCTCTGTCTATGAAGTAGACAGTATTCTTTCATTTCTATACTTTCTTAACAAACTTGCTTTCACTTTATTCTACAGACTTGCCCTAAATTCTTTCTTGTGTGAGATACAAGAATCCTCTCCTGGGGTCTGGATCTGGACCCCTTCCCTGTAACACTAACACCAAGAAGGGACCCAGGTGCCTTCCTGAATCACGTTATTCTCCTATTTAAGTTTTCCGTTGGCTTTCTGTCAACCTCAGCAACTGATTTAACTTTTGTAACTTTCCAAAAACACTTTTCATTATAATGAATTATATAGTGAAGGCCCTGTTATGGTTTGAATGTGTCTCTTCCAAAATTTGGGTGCTGCCAACGTGATCATATTAAGAAGTGGGGCCTGTAAGAGGTGATTAGACCATGAGGGCTCCTCCCTCGTGAATGAGATTGGGTGCCCTTATAGGGAGGCCTGATAAAGGAAATTATTTGTCCCAGTTTTGGTCTTTTGACTTCTGCCGTGTGAGGATTCAGCATTCCTTCCCTCTGGAGGACTCAGCATTCAAGGTGCCATCTCGGAAGCAAGGAGGAGCCCTCAGATGCTGGTGTCTTGAACTTGGATTTCTCAGCCTCCAGAACTGTGAGGAATAAATTTCTATTCTTTATAAATTACCTAATCTGCCGTGTTCTGTTATAGCAACAAAAACAGATTAAAACAGTCCCTTCAGAACATTTTTGATTCTTTGTTAAATTTTTTAATGAATGAGGAAAAAGCTATCTCAAGTAAAATATTTTATTTTATATAGGTATATTTTCATAGATTATAAAATTAACTTCTAAAACAAAAAGTTAATATTCATGGTATATAAAGACGAGTTTCAACTTTTTCCCAGTTAATGTGACTCATGCCCTCAGGTGACTGTAAATTAATTTTGTAAAAAAAAAAGGCATTATTTGTTGATGAGTATATTACCATCAATCATGGTTTGAGTAAAAATGTGTATTAAATTGCAGACTGATATTGAACTGTTTGTCATAGCTTTGCAATTGAAACACATGTCCTTTTATGACCTGATATTTGGAATTCTGGAACTTTATACTTAAAAATTATTTTGTTTATTTTTTAAAAAATAATTTTATTGCATTGTTTCTGAGAGATGAAAAATAAAAGGTTTCAGACCCTTGACTATAACCATTTTCCAAATGAAGCATTGTGAGTGTAAGTGGTCCTTATTATTATTAAATGTAATGTAAAATTGGATATAAACACAAATGTCTTCTCTTTCCATCTTGTGTTTTGAAGTCCCTGGTGTGCTACAGAAGGATTTGTATTAGAGCCATGTTTTCTGATCTGGTGATGATGGTCTGGAGGTAATTTTTCAGAATTATTTTCACTTTTAGGCTCCTCATTTAATACATTCTGTTTTGACTCCTTTGTTCCTTATGATTCTTCCTCAAAGCAACAATGCATGTGTTAAGCTTCTGTATGGCCAAAACCCAAAACACTTAATAATTTTAAGCCAAGTAGTAATTTTAAGCCTGTTCATTGGCCTCCACTAATTGCCATACACACTGGCTGCCTTTTTTAAGGCAATAAAAGAAATATATCATTGATTGATTATCTTAATAGAACTTTAAACAGATCCTATAGCACATTTGATTACTGGATCTCCAGGAACACCTTCTTGAACCCTTGGAGGGGTCTATGACCCACCTGTTGGAAAATACTGATGAGTGTGCTAAAGTCCTAGCTACTTAACAATGCCTTTTTGACCTTGTGTCTGGCCCTTGCTTATCTCTCCAGCTGCATCCACATATGCTCCTCAAATAAACTGCTAGAGTCCCCAGCACATACCTTGATGTGTTATCCTCCTTAGCGCTTGCTCATGGGCCTTCCCTGCTCTCCAAACCCAAATGAGCATGCGCCCTTCTGTGTCTGCCTCTCTTGCTAGACTGAGAGCTCCTACTCACCAGAGACTGTGTCTTGTTTATTTTGTAACTACAGTGGTGAGCCCAGCCAGCACCTGGCAGAAAGTAGGCACTTGTTAAATGTTAGTTGAGTAAATTAAGGAATGAATGGATGGATGAAAAAATGAATGAGTTAAAAGCAAAAAAAGAAAAAACACAAAAACCCACCTTTAATGGTGAAGTGGGATGCCTGCCTAGTGCATCCACGCTGCTTTTTTGGAAGTGGCTAAAGAGAAATGGTCATGTTTAAGCCAGATGACCCTGTCCGGGCCATCACGGCTGGCTGATTAGACCAAAGTGACATGTGGCCACATGGAACCAGGCATCAGATCTCTACATCATGAATTGAATGAACAGACCCGGAAGCTGTATCAGGATGTTAATGGTACTGGAGTCATGAGATCCAATAGAACTGGGGGCCACAGCCATTGCCACGGCAACCCCCCGCACCAGGCAAGCCAAGGTTGTGGAGAATAGAAACCGAGAGATGCTGGGGGAGTCCTGCTGCAGAGAGGCCAAAGGAGGAGGCTCGATCTGTGAAACTGACTCCACATCTCAAAGTCTAACATCTCCATGAAGCATTAGGAAATGCCAGGAGTTCTGAACAGAAGGAAATCAACTTTAAATGCTTTTGATTAGCATCTTCTTATAACTGACAAGCCCCGCTGAGGTGCAGCCAACACCTCAGGAGAGAACAGGATAGATGACCATCACTGGCCTTATGTTTCCGAATAAATGCCTTAAAGTACATTTCTAGTTCACACAAAATCCCACTTCATCCAAATTTTGTTCTGACCAGTTTGGAACTGTAACCAATTCATCTCTCCCATTTGTCCCCAAGTAAACTGAACATTTTGTGCTGTCAAATACCTGGGTTCAATAATGAATTCAGGTTAAAGGTGAATGTATTATTTTCCTCCTTATAAGAATAAGCTTCTCAGAAAACATCCAGGAACAACCATGCCTGCTTGTTTCCTGGTGAGCCTCCCTTGAATGGCACACATTCCTGCCAGTGTTAATCCACTCCCTCACAGGTAGCTATGGGCCTCACCTTCCCTTCTGTGGATATTAAAGAGCAGCGTTTTGTTTTGTTTTTTTTTTCCTGTAGTGATATTATCATTGAACTCTCAGGTAAGAGCTCCTGCAACACCAGCTCTGTGCTTGTCTGTGAGTGTTCGGGGGGACTGGCGATGTTATGAAATGGCCTTGTGCCATTATACTGGACAAGCATCTTTCCTCCTGGCTGTGATGGCATGCCCTGAGCTCGCTGCCAGGTGGCAGATGAGAGGGACGCGTCTATGCTGCCTTCTGACAGGCATCGAAGCATAGGCTCTCCCGAGACCTATCATCTTTTTGCAGAATTTCCCCTCTACTCTCCTAAAGTGGATCCCAGGGTGTTGTGAGATCTTTGCAATCTGAGGGTGGTGGGGAGTGTGCACAGATGAACAGTCAGTCATCATCGTAGGCAGTGCATTGTGTATCCATGCTGGCTAGCCATCTCTGCTTCTGTGTGATACATTTTGAAACTTGGAAGTGTTCTGATCTGAGTGTGGGATGTGATGAAGCTGACACTGAAAGGTTGTGGTTTTTATTCCAACGTAGCATCAAATGTTCTTTGAGAGCTGTGATTAGAACAAACATTAACTACTTCATTCATGAAGAAAAGTTTTTTAAATCCATGCTTTTGATTCAATAATGACATTTCTAGAAATCTATCCTAAGGAAATACCAGTAATATGAAAAATCCAAGCAATTTTATGAATGAAAATGTTTAGCATGGTAATATCAAAAGGATAAAAAAATAGAAAGGTGTGGAAGATTATAATATATTAATGTGTGATACAATATGCAGCCCAAAGAGAAAAACAAACACATGTAAATATTAGGCACATGCAGAAGCATGTAGAAAGCAACATCTGGAAGCAGAGCAAAATATTCTATGTATTCTATCATTACAATCAAGATACATCTACATAGGTAGATTTAATCCATAAAGATTGTATTAAACCTCAATTTAAAAAATATTTATTGAGAAAAATCTCAATAAAAATTGAGAGTCACAAAAAATTTATATTGTCGCTTCTAGGGCAGGCATGGTGGCTCACTCCTGTAATCCCAGGACTTTGGAAGACCGAGGCAGGTGGATCACCTGAGGTCAGGAGTTCGAGACCATCCTGGCCAAAATGGCAAAGCTCCATCTCTACTAAAAATACAAAAATTAGCCAAGCATGGTGGCGCACACCTGTAATCCCAGCTACTCGGGAGGCGGAGGCAGGAGAATCATTTGAACACAAGAAGCGGAGGTTGCAGTGAGCCGAGATGACAGCACTATACTCCAGCCTGGGCAACATAGCAAGACTCCATCTCAAAATAAAAAAATGCATATATAAAATAAATAGATAAATAAATTGTTGCTGTAAGATGGATTGCAAGGTGAAATGAATTATTAACTGTTTCATGCTTGATGTTGTGAAGTTGTGTGATGATAATTAAAATGGAAAGCTCTTAGGAAAAAAAGTGCCAAATCTGTCCTTAGGGGGACATTGTGCCTCCACCAGCAAGAACATCCATCTTAAAAATATGCAGGCCTGAGCCAGGTGCAGAAGGTCACGTATTGCATTATTCCATTTACATGAAATACTCAAAATAGATAAACCCAAAGAGACAGAATACAGAGTGGTGGTTGGCAGTGGCTTGAGGGAGGGGAAAAGGGGAACTGCTTAATGAGTATAGGGTTTTATTCTCGAGAGAAAGAAATGTATGGGAACCAGACAGACGTGATGGTTGCACCCCATTTTGAATGTCCTAAATGACTGTATTGTCCACTTCAGAATGATTAATTTTATGCTATATGAAATTCATATCCATACATGTTTTAAAGAAGTTTTTTGAAATGATGCATGCTTGGGCTCCAGCCTAGAGGAGCTGTTTGTTATTGAAGTTTTCCAGTGAGATTAATTTTATGCTATGTGAAATTCATATCCATACATGTTTTAAAGAAGCTTTTTAAAATGATGCATGCTTGGGCTCCAGTCTAGAGGAACTGCATGTTATTGAAGTTTTCCAGTGAGATGCTCAGTCAAAAACAAGTCATAGAGAACTGCTTAACTCTGCCTACCCAGTTTGCAATGTTAGCAAACAAACTGTATAAAATCAACAACGTCATGACAGTACTGTAGCTTGTATTTGTGAAACTTCAACCATGGGCCTGGCGCGGTGGCTCACGCCCGTAATCCCAGAACTTTGGGAGGCCAAGGTGGGTGGGTCACTTGAGGTGAGGAGTTTGAGGCCAGCCTGACCAATATGGCAAAACCCTGTCTCTACTGAAAAGGCAAAAGTAGCCGGCTGCGGTGGCGGGCGCCTGTATCCCCAGCTACTCGGGAGACTGAGGAAAGAGAATTGCATGAACCTAGGAGGTAAAGGTTGCAGTGAGTTGAGATCATGCCATTGCACTCTAGCCTGGGTGACACAGCGAGATTCTATCTCAAAAGGAAAGAAAGAAAGAAAGAAAGAAAGAAAGAAAGAAAGAAAGAAAGAAAGAAAGAAAGAAAGAAAGAGAGAGAAAGAGAAAGAAAGAAAGAAAAAGAAAGAAAAAAGAAAGAAAGAAAGAAGGAAAGAAAAGAAAGAAAGAAAGAGAAAGAAAGAAAGAAAGAAAGAAAGAAAGAAAGAAAGAAAGAAAGAAAGAAAGAAAGAAAGAAAGGCAGGCGAAATTCAAACCATCAAACATTGACTGGTGGTGGATACAAGAGCACCTCCAATGATATCCTCTTGGGAGCCACATCACCTCACTGAAGAGCTCAGAAGGGTTAGGGTATCCCAGAGATGGTGCAGGGATATGTCTGAGCCTCTCACAAGGCGGGTGGGAGCATGGCCAGCTTCTTCTGCTGTTCTTTGCAAGCGCCTCCACACAAGCGTCTTTAGATGTCTGTTGACTGGTGCTAAACTTTAAAATATGGACCAACACCACTGGTTAAGAAGAAATGGTTCTAATCACTACACAGAGACCAGATACAATATTTTATCAAAATTATAAAGAGTAGATTTACTCCATTTGTTGTCTTTGAAATTTCCTTTAACTGGATCCCATTTTTACCATGAGAAAAGGTTTCACTGAGTGGCAGATCTTTTAGGAGCTGGGGAGCCTTCAACACTTAAAGACAACCAGTCTTACCTAGCCGTTGGTGAAATCATAGAACTACAAAAAGGCTCCAAAATGTGTTAAAACGCAGAAGACTCTGGCCATGCAAAACAGGTACAAAGGAAAACCCCAAATGAAATGAAGGGAGAAACACGCAGGAGTTCCCTGCTGTAGATTCATTGGTCCTCTGCAGGGCTGGGTGACTTACCAAGAGAAAGCTCTGCAGTTTGCAAAGGTGTTTGAAAGATAAATGCAATCTTTTGCTGGGTTGTATTAAGTTAGAGAACACTCCTGGTCTTGGGATTCTTTTCTAGGACACTATAGCTGGTAATTTTAGGTTTGTCAGTTCTAGGAAATGTTGCTTTTGGAGGAAATATGTCTCCGCCAAAATTTAAGCAATCAATATCTGCACATTAGGATGAGGTTTTCACCTTTTTGTTCTCAGAAATATGGAAAATGAGGGAGGATCACATGGGTCTGGTAATACCCCACTTTTCCTTTCAGCGGTTTAATCACACGGGAGGTCTCGCATTTCATCAGGGTGTGAAATGCCTTATATTTCTCCTGGTTTCTTTTTTCTTCTTGCACAATGAATGCAAGTGCAGGAACGTGAATGCGGCCCTTCGCCACCACACACAGGCTCTCTCCCACCCCCTGCCAGCTATCCCTGCTCTGACCTCTCCGGGCCTCCCTAAGGGGACGATGCCCCTTCCTCCGCAAGTGGCAGCCCTGCAGCCCGGGCCCTCTTCCCTGTTCCCCTGGCCTCTGCGGGGGCGCGCGGGCTGGGACAGGGACGAAATGGAAAAACAGCCCGCTCCAGCACCCTCACCTCCACCGCCAGTCTCACCTCCACCGCCACTCTCACCTCCACCGCCACCCTCACCTCCGCCGCCGCCGAGCCCGGGGTCAAAGCTGCCCCATCTCACAGGGGCCTTCCCAGCGCGCGGCACCAAGACCCCCATTTCTATGCACCCTGGAAAGGGTGATTAATTTAAAGTGAGTGGAGTCTGTTTCTTTAAGACAAGCTCATAAATCGTGAAAGATCACCACTTCTTTTCAAAAGCCTCTCCACGGTCTGAGTCTCCCTTCTGGGTCAGTAAAGTCATTGAAGCTTTAACGGCATGCCATGGCAGATTACACGACACAGCTGTCCCGGCACCGTGAAAATTAAGTTATGCCCCGTGTCAGCAAGGGGGTTTTCCCCTTTCTTTTCTCTCCCCTCCCCCAGCCCTCCTCTTTTTTTCTCTATTCCTTCCCACCCCTACTCCTCTCCCTCCGCGCTCATTCTCTCCCCCTTCAACCTCGTCCCACCCCCTCCCCTCTCCTCCCTCCTCCCAGCTTCTCCGGCGATCTCCCCTCGGCCCTTTCACCTTCCTGCCGGGAAGTGCACATCCCAGGACAGGCAGAAGTTGGCCCACAGGCTGCTGTGCTTTGAGCCTGGGCTATTGAGACAGTAAGTGGAGATGATTGCCTTTCAGGGAAGAGCTGGCAAAACGGTGTCTTTTGTTCTCCACCCACCCCCACCCACACACAAACACACGTCTTTTGCCTTCTTCTCTTCTGTTTACTCCCTTCTCCTCCTGCTTCCTTCCTGGTGTCCTAGCCCTGAGTGGAACCCCTCCCGACCTGATGCCAGCAGCGCCCTGAGTGCTTCCACCTGCTGCTGCTCACTCCCTGCTGTTGGGCCAGCCCAGTCTGCTTGGAGGTGACTCTTCCCTCAGGTCAGCAGCAGCGGTCCAGCCTTAATTTCCTTCCAAAGTTAATCACTAGTGTAGCTGTGGCTGCTGCTCTTTTTCTCTTTGCAGAAGGGGAAGGTGAAGAGAGCTCCCAGCAAAATAAGAGAGCATCTGCTCTGCAGCCCTGAGCTCCGCTCCCATGCTGATGGTGACTCATACACACATGGCCTCCTAAGAACCCTCAGGGCCCTACACACACACACACACACACACACACACACACGAGAGAGAGAGAGAGAGAGAGAGAGAGAGAGAGAGAGAGAAAGACAGAATATAAAGCCTTTAACATCATTCACTTATAGCCGTCTCTGCTGAACAAATTGAAAAAGCAATCTAAATAAAGAAACACACATTTGTCTATTTGCATAGTCTGCATCACCCCAAGAGATGGGAAACATGCCTACAATGTGGAAAATTTAAACCCTTGTAGTGTTTCTCCAGCAGGGTGAAGGGGAGGAATGCACTGTTGGCTTTGAAGAGTCTGGCTGGCATTTCCTATGGGTTAAGGGACCACCTTGTTTTGGGGTCCCCGCTCCGCCCACACACTGCCCCGCTCCCTGGCTTCTCTTCTCACCACCCAGGGCCTACCTGAGCCAACTCGTTCTTGCAAAAGATCCAGGAATTAAATAAAACCACCTGGTAAACTAGAGAGCGGTTGTTGACATGAAGGATATAATCGCTGTACCATGGAAAACATAAAGGTTTGAGAGACTGACTCAGCTGGGATGGAAACTTTTAAAGCAATCACATTTTATAATATTTTTAAAGATCAGGTGCTTTGGAGGAAACATCTAAGAGTAGGGCAAAATTTTCATTTTCTTGGTCTAAGACCCAAAAGTAGGCCGGGTATGGTGGCTCACACCTGCAATCCCAACAGTTTGGGAGGCTGAGGCAGGAAGATCGCTTGAAAACAGGCTGAGCAACATGGCAAGATCCTGACTCTACAAACAATTTAAAAATTAGTATAACTTTCATGAAGGTGATAGGGAAAGGCAACCCCTTAATTTGGGGGCTTCAATGGGTACCCATGTGAGTTGAGGAATTCCTTGAAGCTTAGCCCCATGAGTGGAGAAATGATGTGTGTGAATGGGGTCCCACAGGGCTCCGGGCTGCAGGCAGACTCCTCTGTATCCAGCAGTCTTACTCCAGCAGTAATCCTCCACCTCGTAAACCTAAACTTCCTTCTCCTTCCCTAATGAGCTAGCTTCTGACTTCCTGATGCAGCTCCTAAACTGGGTCTGAAGACTTCCAAAGAAGACATTTGAGAGGGGTGTGAGCAACTCAGGAGCACAGAGAGAAGTGCTCGGGGTATCAACCATGGTGGTGCTCTCCTTTGAAATTGTTCTTACAGAATTTTGTGGATTCCTGCTTATCTCATGGTAAAATCTCTAATATGATGTGAACTTTGGAAAAATCCTGCAGCCAACATGTTTTAATATGGGCTCCCCCCAAAAAAAGACCCTAAGTGAAGGACACAGGTCCAGGCAGCTTATGTGGGGGTATAATCCCAGGAAGCAGGGGTAAAAGAGTGGGGAAATGAGAGAAGAAAGGAAGAAGGGCCCATAAAAGTGTGAATTATCAAGCTTACCACTGAGAGCAAGGGAATCAGTTCTACCTAGACTACCTAGACTCTCAGACAAATGTCCCAAATGCTTCCTAGAATTACCTGCTTGAAGACATGGGCATTTATCCACAGACTCCATTTTTTCCCATTGGCTAAAAGTTGTCCCACGAGTCTTAATTTTCCTGCTCTTCTCAGCCAGGCATGCACCAAGTAAGTCACCATGAGATTGGAGGAGCTCAGAGCAAAAGCGAAGATTGCAGTATACGCTGGAAAGGAGCATTAGGTATCGCACAGCTACTTGGAATTGTGCCTTGATGCTCATGGATCTCAAGAGAGGAGTCCTCTCTATATTTTATAGATGAAGCTCAGTGACAGGGGGCACTTTACCCATGGTTCCTGCTTAGTGTGTCATGAAAGTGGAGTTTTTGCCCAGGGAAGCTTTCCACTATAGCTAGATTGCATAACCTGATTCTCTAGCTCTTCACTTCTATTTCTACCCTATTTCTAGTCACCTCTTGAGGACTAAAGAAAACAAATATGCCCTGCACAATGATTCTAAAAGGGTTCCCTATTAGAAACAGAGCCTGGGACATAGTTCAAGGGCATGCAATGTTTTTTGGAGATGAAGGGAACACCAGCAAGGGTGGGGAGGTGACACAGGGAAGGGAAGGCACTAAAGGAGGGGGCATTATTAAGCCAGCTAACACTGAGGGCAACCGATTTTCAATCTCCCCAGAAAGCTCTGAAAGTGATGTAATACACATCCTTTGTCCTTCAGAAAGATTCTCGCTAAGGGGCAGAGGAACTGTAGTACTTATGCTCCACACTCCTGAGTTATTGATTTCAATAGTAGCTGGGTGTGGTTGGTCATGGATCATCAGTGTTGCTGGTAACGTAGGTTCCAGCAGCTCCCCAACAGAGACTCAAGTGCCACCACCGGCAGCCAGAATTGAGTGCTTCTACGGGAAAGGGGCCTGGGCAGAGTGGTGCCTGAGTTGGCAGCAATCCCCTATGCATCTTGACCTTCCAGAGACTTTTGGAGCATTGGAACTCATCCTGATCAAATTACTCAGGGCTCCTCCCATAATGAGAACCTAAGATGTCAAGGCTCAATGTTGTGTTTGTAGATACCCCTCTTTGCTCACCTTTTTTGCCTAATCCTTCTCTTTCCTCTATGTTGTTGCTCATTTGTTACCCCGCAAATATCAAGGTTCTATATTTCTGACTTATAATATTTTCCACATACAACCTGGTACAAACTCTAACCTCCTATTAATCCTAAAACTTTTAAAAAATCTAGCATCAGTTTGTTTCAGCTTGAGATGATATTGGAGGACCTCCAGCTGTAAATGCCACAAATAACTACTTCACCACTTGCAGGGTTCCTTCTCACAGGTAGTGCCTTGATCACATCTTGGAAATCACAAAGCAGGCTCTGAAGAGACACGTGTGCTTGTCACATAGATTCTGAATGGATCTGATGCCATCCGCCCACAAGCACACCCAGCCTCCTTATGCCTATGGGTTTTATTCCTAAGAGTGGATTCTCCAGCTTTATTTGTGTAGCACACAACTTCACGAATTACCTTATGTTATAATTTGAACTGAGAAGGTAAAATACAGTCTCTGTTTTCTGGCAAGTGCCAGAAGAAGAAAAGGGAAG
Organism: Theropithecus gelada; assembly: GCF_003255815.1. Lineage (NCBI taxonomy): Eukaryota > Metazoa > Chordata > Mammalia > Primates > Cercopithecidae > Theropithecus > Theropithecus gelada. The sequence goes on from NC_037683.1 coordinate 100,148,007, forward strand.
TAACTTTGCAGAGCAAGTCATAGCTGTTAGAAATTTAATAATTCTTTGAAGTGCCATTTATAAGAAAACAAAATTGAAGACAGATTCTATCAGAAAAACAAGTTTTTGTTTTGATGACACTTTAAAACAGAATAATTTTAGACAATGATTTTTTAAATTCAAAATGTCAGTATCTATGGTTGAAGGAACTTGTCATATTCATTCATCCATCCTGCACAGGAATGTTTCGAGCTTATTACAAAAATACCCCTCGGTTATAGTCTCAGCCATTTTCTTATTTTTGTTATCCCTTACTAAAGACTTAGCTTCAAGTTTATTTTCAATAAGTTTTATTTTTATTTTTACTTGCTGAGCCTGTAAAGACTACATTTTGTCACTAAAGTACATCAACAGTTACAACAAGACTGGCTTATAAAGAACATTCTTATCCTGATTTTGTTCAAATGCAAGTGCTGATACAATTTGATTAAAGTAGCTGTAAAATATGCCGGGTATGTGGGAGGTAGAAGTATGGAAAGGGTTTGAGAAATCCTAATCCTGCAGCTCTCAGGACTGCAAGAGTTAGACCCCAGCTGGTGTAAATGGATTAAAAATCTTTTCTCATTTCAAAGATTTGATCTCAACAAGGGCTTGATTTGATGAAATCAAAGTGGCAGCTTGGATTTGAAAACTATTTAGAGTGGAACTTCCTAAAGTTTACATGTGAGGGAAGAATTGGCAGAGGCATAAATGCGGGGTGACCATGTGTTTATATGGTGTGTTTCACTGGAGGTCTATTTGTAAGGGGATGAAGAATGTAAAAAAAAAAAAAAAAAAATCAAAGTGAGGATAAGTCTCAGGTTACTTTTGTAACAGAAGGATGTTTTTATAATTCTTGGCTTGAAAGGTGAAACAGTGGATATGCTTTTAAGGAACAGGATCTCCTTCAGTAAAAGTCATTTTACATGTTATCTCCCTCCACCTCCTCCTTATATCACTCCCAATATATACTCCCAGACTCTTGCACTCCAAGTTAATTTCTCCTTAATAGTCTGCTATGATTTGTGACAAACACTCCAAATAGACACAGGAGAGCAAAACAAAAACAAAAGCAAAAACATGATGCATTAATAGATGGTAAACAGAACCTAGAAAATGAAGACTGGCATACATATATGTCTTTAAGACCTAAATTCTTAAGGGTTTTCAACTACTTTCTCTGGAAATGGGATTCATCTTCTTTCAACTGAGTTGGGGCTACTAATAGTCTTACTGATAATTTACACCTCTGTTGTCTCTGGGATGATCTGAAAGTAGTTTAGCACTGTCTCCCATTTCCCACCACTCCATACAATGTCAACAGAAACTCTGGCAAATTATATGTTTTCATATAGGCATAGTTCAGGCAGCATCTGGAACAGAAAAGGTATTGGGGAAAATTGGGTTCAACATTCTGCATAAATTCTGGGATGATGCTAGAGGCTAGTAACATAGCAGTCATGGATATGACACCTGATGAAACAGAAAGCCATGGTTCAAATCAGCCATGCTTCTCAGAGTTAGCAAATCAAGTGAAGAAATCACTGAGCAAAATTCTTTTTTACACTTAAGAAATCCACAAGATGTAAATTAAATACCTCTAGACTTTTAAAAAACACTGCCTAAGGCTTTATATTCGCAGTCAGTTCTATATTTATCTTGAACATAAAGAGGTTATGGAAAATACTAGGTCTTCCACAAAAGACACAATTTAAGCTCCACAACATGCTTTCATCTTAACTGCACTTTCAAGCCACTCAACTTCTCACCCTTCTTTCCATATATGCTTTCTCCTACAGTTATTTTATCACCAGGATATGGAAATGGAACTATTTAAGTAGAAAATAAATGTAGCATTCCCTATATAAAGTAAAGGTACATAAAGGTACTGATTTAGAGTTCTATTGTTGCTGTAACAAATTATCATAAACTTAGTGGCTTAAAACAACACAAACATATTATCTTACAGATCTAGAGGTCAGAAATTCAAAAGAAATTTCATAGGGCTAAAATCAAACTTCCTTCTGGTACGTCTAGCAAAGAATCCATTCTCTTGCCTTTTTTTAATCTTACTTACACTGCAGGCATTCCTTGGCTCATGGTCTCCTTCCATCATCAATGTCAGCAATTGAATCACCCCAACTTGCTCCACATCCTCTTCTCTGACTCTCACTCTCCTGCCTCCCTTTTTCTTTTTTTTTTATTTTTATTTTTTGAGACAGAGTCTTACTCTGTCGCCCATACTAGAGTGCAGTGGAGCAATCTTGGCTCACTGCAACATCTGCCTACCAGGTTCAAGCATTTTTCCTGCTGCAATCTCCCAATTAGTTAAGACTATAGGCGTGTACCACCACGCCAGGCTAATTTTTGTATTTTTAATAGAAATGGGGTTTCACCATGTTGGCCAGGCTGGTCTCAAACTCTTGACCTCAAGTGATCCACCTGCCTCAGCCTCTCAAAGTGCTGGGATTATGGGTATGAGCCACCAGCCACTTTTTCACTTATAAGAACTCTTGTGATGGAGTTCAAGACCAGCCTGGTCAATATGATGAAATCCCCCGCTACTAAGAATACAAAAATTAGCTAGGCATGGTGGTGGGCTGCTGTATTCTCAGCTACTCAGGAGGCTGACACAGGAGAATCGCTTGAACCTGGGAGGCAGAGGTTGCAGTGAGCTGAGATTGCACCACTGCACTCCAGCCTGGGTGACAGAGTGAGACTCTGTCTAAAAAAAACAAAAACAAAAAACAAAACAAAACAAAAAAAAAACTTGTGATTAGGCCCACCTGGGTAATCCAAGATACTCTTCCCATCTCTAGATCTTTTACTTAATCCCATTTGCAATGTGATTGTCATGTGTGTCACAAGTTCCAGGAACTTAAAATGTAGATATCTTTTAAAATTTTCGTCTTGGATGGGAGTGGGGAATTATTCTGTCTATCACAGGTGAAAAAACACTACTATATCAGGCAGGGTTTAGTATGCTAAGTTTAATCTTTACCCCGTTACCTGAATTTAATCAATCTTATTACTTAACTTCTTTTCAACTGAAGAAAAGTAGGAATGTCCAAACTTTCAAGACTGCTTAATGAATACCTAGGTAGCTTCAAAATAATGCTATGGCTTTCAAGGGTTTTTCTTTTTTCTTTTTCTTTTTTTTTATTATTATTATACTTCAAGTTCTAGGGTACATGTGCATAACGTGCAGGTTTGTTACATATGTATACTTGTGCCATGTTGCTGTGCTGCACCCATCAACTCGTCAGCACCCATCAACTCGTCATTTACATCAGGTATAACTCCCAATGCAATCCCTCCCCCTCCCCCCTCCCCATGATAGGCCCCAGTGTGTGATGTTCCCCTTCCCAATAAATATCTGTGATTGCAAATAAGAGAACTAAAGGAGACACCCTCTGCAGTTACTTCCAATCTCAGTATTTGATGATAGCATGAACAATCTAGCTTTATCTAGCTTTATCAGGCAACTGTATTCATAGACATAATCAGAAGAAGGAAAATTCCAGTGCCAGGGAACTTTTTGGTTATTACAGATGTTTGGCTGTGGCTCATCCAATCCTATTTCAGATGCGAAAAATCAACTTTCAAAAGTTCAGTGGATGGCCATGCTATCTGAATCATAGAATGAGAACCTCTGTAAATCCATTTCTCCTTAAAAGCAACAAAAACACTGGCAAAACAGTCAAAATCAACATTTTCATACTTCTGGAAATTAACCAAACCTGCAATAATCTAAAGTGTTTATTTAAGAAATAAGTAACTGCTGGAGTTTGTTGAAAACGAAAAGGTTTGTGACATTTTAAACTTGCCTACTCACTTTCCTCTCTCCACAGCTCCATGGTAGTCTTGAAAACCAGCAGCCTCCAACGGTGGTAGTAGCCACCAGAGGGAGGAAGCCAGCTTTGAAGTCCAATCCCAAGAGCATTGCCATTATTTGACCTGTCTTACAGCTCCTTGGAAAAGCACCATTTGCGAGGCTGTGCCTTCATTTGACCTAACCCAGAGCTCATCCACAGGGAAAGCCCTAACCCCCGGGGCATTTGCTGAAAACAATCAGAGGCAACTGTTAACATTATAGCTGCCTGAGACTGCTCTACCACTTAGGAAAAATGAGACCCTTACCAAAACCTGAAAGGAGAGCCTGAGGAATGAGATGTTTGTAGGGGGCTTTGAAAAACTCTGACATATTCCTGGGGATTTACAAAAGTGCATACATGTGTAGAGCTATGTGTATGACTAGGAAAGACCTGACAGGTCATCTCTGGCTGACCTTGAGGCCCTGCACAAGCAGGAAGTGAAGGCTAAGGCAGAGTTGTAAAATGTTAGAGCATGGAGCATGTATTCCCAGGCAAACTCAGGTCCCTTTGACAAAAGATGAAAGACTTATTGCTTCAGGACCTGTAAGCAAATTCACTGACTACTACACTAACTGAGATGAGATTTCAGTTACTGCACACTACAAGGACTACAGATTTTATAGGATTAGTCCAGGAAAAGCATTAAATGAGCAATCAGCCGCAGCAACAACAAAGCAATCAAAACAAATTGTGGGTTGGGATGAGGGTAATTTGACTTCCAAAGTTGCCACACTATATTATATAAAATGTTCAGTTTTCAACAAGAAGTTACAATACATGCAAAGAAACAAGAAAGTATATTTCGTACACAGGGGAAAAAATCAGCCAATTGAATGTTTATCAGAAAGGATCCAGACATTTGTCTTACAAAACAAAGACTTCAAATTAGCTATTATAAATATGTTCAAAGGACTAAAGGAAGCCATGACTAAAGAGGAAAAGGAATATATAGAAACAATGCTTCACAAAATAGAGAATACCAATAAATAAATAAAAACTATTTAAAAAAAAAAGAATGAAAAATCCTGTTTTGAAAAATAACAGAAATGGAAAATGCACAAAAGGGACTCAACAGAAAATATAAACTGAAAGAATAAAGATTAGAGAACTTGAAAACAGGTTAATCGAGATGATCTGGTCGAATGAATAGAGAGAAAAAAATGAAGAGAGTCTCAGAAATTCCTAACACACTATCCAACATATCAACATCTGCATAATGGGAGTCCCAGTGAGAGAGAGGACTAGGGGGCAGATAGAATATCTAAAGAAATAATGACCAAAAACTTTAAAAATTTGATTAAAAAAAAGTTTAATTTAAAATAAGCTCAAAAGCTCCAAATTGGATAAACACAAACAAATTTATACCTAAGCACATCATAATCAAATTGCCAAAAGTCAAAAACAGTGATCTTGAAGGCAACTCCTCTTATGAGGCCGGTATTAACCTGATATCAAAAGCAGACAAAGATCCCACAAGACAACTAAAGGCCAATATTCCTTATGAATATAAGAGTCAAAATCTTCAAAAAAATGCTAGCAAACTGAATCCAACAATATCTAAAAATGATTATGCATCATGGCCAAGAAGGATTTATTAAGGAACACAAGGTTTGTTTGACATCTGAAAATCAATTATATTGATAAAATAAAAAACAAAAACTATGTCTGCCTACATGCAGAAAAAGCATTTGAGTAAATTCAGCAGTCTTTGATAATATGGAGAAAAATACACTCAACAAACTTGAAATAGAAGGAAACTTTCTCAACCCGAGGGAGGCCACCTGTGAAAAACTCAGAGCTGGTATCATAGTTAACATTTATAGTCTGAGTGTTTTTCCCTCTAAGATCAGGAACAAGAAAAACATGTCTGTTCTTGCCACTTCAAATCAACATTGTACTGGAGGTTCTAGCCAAGGCAGTTAAGCAACAAAAAGAAACGAAAGTCATCCAGATTGGAAGAAGTAAAACTATCTCTATTGACAGATATTATAATCTTGAATATAAACAATCCTAAAGAATCCACAAAAAGAGGAAGTGACCCTTCCTATCCACAGGTTTCACATCTGCAGATTCAACCAACTATGGGTGGAAACCTGTGGATAAGGAGGGCTGGCTGTACATGTTTTCCATCTGAGTTGGGTTGAATCCATGGATGCAGAGCCTGCAGATGTGAAGGGCAAATTTTACTATGTCATTTCATATAAGAGACTTGAGCATCCATGGATTTTAGAAGTAATGAACAAGTTCACTGATGTTGCAAGATGCAAGATTAATACAAAAAATCAATCATATTTCTCTTCACTAGCAATGAACATCTCAAAAATAGGAAGAAAAGGTTAAAAACAATTCCATTTAGAATAGCATCCAAAAATACTTAGCAATAGATTTAATGAAATAACTCATACATCTAAACCTACAAGTTTTGTTGAAGGAAATTAAAGGAGATCTAAATGAATGAAAAGGTATCTTATGCTTTGGATCAGAAGATTTAACATTGTTAAGATGCAAACACTGCCCAAATTGTTCTACCTATTCAATGCAATCTCTATCAAAATACCAACTGACTAGTTCGTAGAAATTGACAAGCTGATTTTAAAATTCTTACGAAAATGCAAGCGATCCAGAATAGTCAACATAATCTTGAAAATGAAGAAAGTTGGGAAACTCACATTTTCCAATGTGAGAAATTACTACAAATCTTACTTACAGTAATCAAGACATAACAATAAACATCTAGATTAATGGAGTAGAAATGAGAGTTCAGAAATAAACTCTTACATTTATGGTTAATTGATTTTCTATGAGAGTTCCAAGGGAATTCAAAGGTGAAAATAATATTTTCAACAAATGGTACTGAGACAACTGGAAATCCTAGGGAAAAGATTGAAGTTTGTTCCCTACTTCACAATGTACACAAAAATGAAATGAAAATGGATCAAATACCGTAGACCTAAATGTAATTGTGAAAACTGTAAAACTCTTGGAAGAAAACTCTAAAGTAAATCTTCATTAACTTGGGTTAGGGAGTGGTTTCTTAGATAGGACACCATAAGCACAAACAGCAAAACGAAAAACAGGTGAACTGGACTTAATTAAAATTAGGAACTATTGTGCTATAAGTGAGAGCATTAAAAAATTGAAAAGATAACCCACAGAATGAGAGAAAACATCTGCAAATCTGGATATGATGGTTGGGATCCAGAATGTGTAAAAAACTTAAACTAAAAAATAAAGACAAGTAACACAATTTAAACAGGTCAAAGGATTTGAATAGACATTTCTCCAAAGATGATACATAAACTGTCAACACACACAAGAAAAGATGTACATTATTATTAGTTACAGGCAAATTAAATCAGAATCACATGAGATACTACTTCATAGCCACCAGGATGGTTGAAATAAAAAAAGACACAGATCATGCCAAGTAGAGGAAGTGCATGTAGAGGAAGTGCAACCATCCCAGATCTTTGTTCGGAATTTTAAGGGTACAGCTGCTTTGGAAAACAATTCGGCAGTTCCTAAAAAAACAGTTAGGGATAGAGTTACTAATTTAACCCAGCATTTCCACTTTACTTCTCACTCAAGAGATGAAAATATATGTTTACACAAAAACTCATACACATATGTTCATAGCAACTTTATTCATAATAACCAAAAAGTGGAAACAATACAAGTGCCCATCAATTGATGAATGGATAGACAAAATGGGATGTGTGTGTACAATGGGAGAGTATTTGGCAATAAAAAAAACATGCAGGACTGATATACACTATGACATGGATGAACCTTGAAGTCATTATGCTAAGTGAAAGAAGCCAGCTCCGAAAGACCAAATATGGTATAATTCCATTCATATAAGAGGCCCATGACAGGCAAATCCACAGAGATGAAAAGTATAGTGATTCCTTAGGGCTGGAAGGACAGAAAATGTTGGGGTAAATGGGGAGTGACTGCTAATGTGAACTGGGCTTCTTTCTGGGGTGATGAAAATGTTCTAAAATGAGACAGTGGAAATGACTGCCCATGTCTGTAAATATACTATAAACTCACTGAATTCCACACTTTCAATGAGTGAATTCATAGTACAAGGGTTATGTCTCAATAACCCTGATTATACATGCATATTTCACATATACATAAAATAATATGTTTATTGGAAAAAATATCTATTAGGAGAAATGCCAGCCAAAAGGAGATTTCTCAGCTTGAGTCTTAGCTCAACCACCAATCTAAATTGAACCTTAGTTAAATCTCTTTCTTTCTCTTAGCCTCAGTTTTCTCATCTGCAAAATGGGCCAACGGTAATACCCATTCTTTGGGCCTCACAGAGTTGCTATGAGGATCAAACTAGGTAATTAGAGTGAAATCATTGTTCAGAGATTGATAGGGCAGGAAACCAGGAGTTACATTTAAGTGTAGCTTAGTCTGTCGAGCGTCAAGGTTAAGAACACAGACTCTAGGGCCAGGCAGCCTGTGTTCAAATTCATCTATAGCACTGACTAGCTGTATGACCTAGAACAAGTGACTTCATCTTTCTCTCTGTAGTTTCTTCTGTAAAAGGGCATCATAAAATCGCTGCCTTCATAGAGCTTTATGAGAATAAAATAATTAAACACATAAAGAAGTTTTTTTAAAAAAAGTTTAGTGTACTAAGAGATTGAAGTAAACTCTGAGAATGCACTGCCCAAACTCTGAATGCTACAAAAAAAGAAACAGATAATGGAAAGAAGGAGGGAGGGTGATGGGGAGAGGATGTCTGAAATGTCTCACGTAATTTTGCACATAAGATTTTTGACAAAATCTTGAGAGACAATTCACGCTTTAAAAACTACTTCTTGAGCATGGAGGTGAGCTCCTGAGAGGTGAGGCCGTTGTAGCTTGAGGGGCCCTAAGACAAGGTCCAGAACAATGGCTCTTGACTCCGACTAGGAGAATAAACTAACAGAAGCCAGTTTAGTGTTTCTCCGTGTTGTTTGGAATTCGAACATAATGAAATGAATAAACCTTTTTTTATGGTCTTCGGGGAAATTTACATTTTCATATTGAACAGTTCCATTGAGAATCCCATGTGGTTCCTCACATTTCAAGTCTGAGCCTCACTGTTTAGCCCGTGGGACTTCAGCAAAATGGCCTGTGCTGTGGAGGAACCCACAGTCTCAGCCAGTGCTTTGGAGGAGTTGAAGATCCACTAGGAGAGGCAGGAAGCTGAACAACATAAATGTCAACCAAAGGATTACAGACAAAGCCACAGAGGATCAGATAAGGAGAAAACGAGAAGAGAGAACTAAGAAGAGATCCCAGGAGACGGCAGTTCAGTTGGTCCTTATGGAACAGGCACTGGGAAGAGGTGTTCCTGACTCCCAGGCTTGGATGTGGACTCTGGGAAGTCAAAGGCAAGGCCCCGGCACTGGAGGTAATTCTGCTTGCCTGGAATGCAGAGAACACAAGAGAAAGTGACGAGAGAGAACACTGAAAGATAGCATGGTATTTAATCATCCCCAAAACTCGAACTGCAATCTATGAAATTTAGAATTAGTTCTTTCAGCTTATAGGAGGATACTTCTAAAAGTTTTAAACAGAGAAATATTATAATTGGAGCTATGCTTTAGAAAAAGTAATCTAGTGGCTCCCTTTAAAGAACCTTCACTAGGAAAATTTACTCTCTTTGTTGCTTCTGAGAAACTCTTAAGTTTACTCTTTATAGGGAATAGAATCATCTAATTGTTTTCCTTTTCCATTTGTCTCCCAGGATGCTCAGTGCAAATCTGCCATTTTGCTTTTACCTGGCTAAATATTATGGCCTTTATAATCTGCAATCAATTTCTGCTAGTTCCTGATCTTCCACTCTGATGTTTACTTTTCCGTGATTCTGACTTTTATACTTTATATTTTATCTTTTATTGAATATATTTATCAACATTACCATAAACCCTCAGTCTAAAATGAGGTAGAGTTATAAATAAGCAGCCACATGATACGTGTATCTGAATATAGTTTGTGACAAAGATTGGGTGAGCATGAGTCTGAGTCCAAGACACTAGTGAGGCACTACCAGCTCCAATTCCAAGCTGGAATCAAAGCAACATGAACGAATGGGGGAATGAGTCTCAAACAATGAAAAGGTCAGCATCCATGAGATTCATACACTTTACTATTATTCATATGTATTTATTCATATATTTATGTAAAAAATAGAGACAAGGTCTCACTGTTGCCCAGGCTGGTCTTGAACTCCTGGGCTCAAGAGATTTTCCCGCCTCAGCCTCCCAAAACGTTGGGATTGCAGAGATGAGCCACTGCACCCAGCTGAGATTCATACACTTTAGATGTACGATGTGGAGCAGACCAGGGAGTCAAACGTGATTGATACCATGGATTAAACATGAGGTTATCAGGTTTCCTCGAGAGTGGTGGCGGCCTTAATACAAATAAAAAACATATGAAAAAGAAAAGTTTTGCATGTTAAGGCAATGAGGAAGGTTCTAGAAATGATGACCCATAGTTGGACACATCCAGGATAGAAATGGAGAAGAGCCATTAAAAGAGGCTGAGCTGAAGAAAAAGCTTGGAAATCATCTTAAGGAATTGGGAATTGAAAAAGAGAGTGCAAGTAGGTGAAATTCCCAGAAAAGAGAACATATAGAGTGAAAAGAAAATGGCCAAAAATTGGCTCTTGCCCAACGCTTGCATTACAGGGTGGGAAGAATGAAAGGAATTAGAATAGATTCGTAAGAGAAGCAGAAAAACGTGGTGCCAGGAAAGCCTAGGTGGAGAAAGTGTGTCCGAAATTGGTGGGTTCTTAGTCTCACTGACTTCAAGAATGAAGCCTCGGACCCTCCCAGTGAGTGTTATGATTTTCAAAGATGGTGTGTCTGGAGTTTGTCCCTTCAGATGTTCAGGTGTGTCCGGAGTTTCTTCCTTCTGGTGGGTTTGCAGTCTTGCTCACTTCAGGAGTGAAGCTGCAGACCTTCGCGATGAGTGTTACAGCTCTTAAAGGTGGAGCATCTGGAGTTGTTCGTTCCTTCCAGTGGGTTATCGGTCTCGCTGGCCTCAGGGGCCAAGCTGCAGACCTTCATAGTGAGTGTTACAGCTCATAAAGATAGTGCAGATCTGAAGAGTGAGCAGCAGCAATATCTATCGCACAGAGCAAAACAACAAAGCTTCCACAGCGTGGAAGATGACCCTGCTGGGTGGCAAGCTTTTATTCCTTTATTTGGCCCCACCTACATCCTGCTGACTGGTCCATTTTACAGAGCGCTGATTGGTCCATTTTACAGAGTGCTGATTGGTCCATTTTACAGAGTGCTGATTGGTCCATTTTACAGAGTGCTGATTGGTGCATTTACAAACCTTTAACTAGACACAGAGTGCTGATTGGTGTGTTTATAATGCATTAGCTAGACAGAAAAGTTCTCCAAGTCCCCTACCCGATTAGCTAGACACAGAGCGCTGATTGGTGCATTTACAATCCTTTAGCTAGACACAAAAGTTCTCCAACTCCCCACCAGACCCGGAAGCCCAACCAGCTTCACCTCTCAAAAGTAATTAAGAAGGACCTGTGATCATCGATAGGCAAAGCTATTGGATTAATTATTAGAAAAATCACTGATAACCTTCAAGAAAACTATTTCAATGGACTGGTGGGGCCAAAGCCAATTTCAAGGAGTTAAGAAGTGGTTGGATGCTGGGAAAGTAAAAGGCATGAGTATAGACCAGTAGTTCTCAAACACCACCTGCAAGCCTGGGATCTTTGAGAAATCCAGCCTCTTGGGCCCCACCTCTGGAGACTCTGGTTCAGTGGGTCTGGAAGCAGTAGTTCTGGTGAAGAGGACAGAACACATGAAGCGTCTTGCCTACGCTTGTCTGTGGCTCATGGTGAGCTTGTTGTTTGGATGGTTGGTTGACTGTGTGGTTTGAGAGGAGGGAACTCTCTAACTCCTAAGTGTGGGATAAATTGATTTGGGAAAGAGACTACAAGAGAAAAATCTCAAATTGCTGTGCAAGGGTGAAAAACAAGGAACAGTGGGGAAGGGAAAACTGACTTAGGCAATGAAGCAGAGGAGGAACAAACAAGGAAGGAACAAATATTAATACGACTGAGGACCTGGAGCCATGGCAGGTACTTGAGAGTAATGTAGAGTGTTGGGAGAAAGAGAGAGAGAGAAATACTAAAATCTAGACAAAAGGGTTTGGAGTTGGTACTTCAGAGCCATGATTCTCAAAATGTGGTCCTCAGGCCTCTGCTCCAAGCCTATTGAAGTGGAGACCCTGGGTCTGGGGCCCCGCAATCTGCACTTTAGTAAGATTCTCTCATTTGGATGTAAGTTTGAGAAACAGTGCTTCAGAGAGAAAAAAAAAAAAAGACCAGGCCATATCTTTTCTTATTAAATGTACAAACAACATAGTGAAAATGATGTTTGGAAAAGATTTTGCAATCACATATGGGGGTTTGCAAAAAGATAACAATGGATGAAGTTGAAATAACCTAGATTTGAGAGGCTGGAGTAGGGTGACAACTAAAGAAATGGATGGAAGAGGCATATGTGGCATCAGCACAGGGCTTTGGTAACAGGGCATGTGGAAGGAGAGGGAAGAGGGTCTAAGCATTCCTCATTTGCCTGCCTAGGGCAGCTTGTGGTGTTAGCGTCAGTCATGATGATCAACTAAGGAAGTTGGGAAGGGTGTGTGCTATGGAAAAAGAAAGCTCAGAGGTTTCTGTTTTGTTTCAAAGTCCAGGTGATACAGTTAAGAAGGTGTGTCCCGTAGGTCACTGGACATAAAGAGGGACACAGAGAGAGCAGACTTGGGGCTGACCCTGGAAGGTGGTAGCTGACACAGCTTGAGAGATAAGATACATATATAGGTAACCTTGAGTGACAAATGTACTGCATCCTCACTACATGTGAGCCACAGTAAAATGGCCAGCATCTCAGCTGTGGCTGGAGCACGTTGTGTATATGTGTGGGGGACAGTAGGGGGGAAGAACAGTAAAAGGCAAATGTTCTTTAGTCATCTAGTTTAAAATGCATATGTGATCTTGCTTTTATTAGAATGAAATACTATCCATAATAGATCACCTTATAATTTCAATTGATGATTTACTTTTTTGTTTGTTTTTAATAGACTTTATTTTTTGGGAATAGTTTTACATTTACAGAAAAATTGAGAAAATAGTAGAAAGAGTTCCCAGATTCCCAGATACGCCCTCACTCAGTGTTCACTATTATTTTGAGACAAGGTCTCTCTGTTACCCAGGTTGGAGTGTGATCACAGCTCACTGTAGCCTGGACCTTCTGGGCCCAGGAGATTCTCCCACCACAGCCTCCTGAGTAGCTGAGTAGCTGGGACTACAGGCGCACCACTGTGTCCCGTTAACTTTTTTTTCTTTGGTAGAGATGGGGGGGGGTCTCATTATGTTGCCCAGGCTGGTCTCGAACTCCTAGTCTCAGGGAATTCTCCTGCTTTGCCCTCCCAAAGTGTTGGGATTACAGGTGTGAGCTACTGCACCAGGCCCATATTATATTTGTATGTTACATTTGTTATAATCAATGAATCAATATGGATACACTGTTAACTAAAATCCATAGCTTTTTTAGACTTCTTGAGTTTTGTTGTTGTTGTTGTTGCTGTTGTTTTGAGACAGAATCTTGCTCTGTCTCCCAGGCTGGAGTACAGTGGCGCAATCTTGGCTCACTGCAACCTCTACCTCCCGGGTTCAAGCGATTCTCCCGCCTCAGCCTCCCAAGTAGCTGGGACTACAGGTGCCGGCCACCATGCCCGGCTAATTTTTTGTATTTTCAGTAGAGACGGAGTTTCACTGTGTTAGCCAGGATGGTCTCGATCTCCTGACCTCGTGATCCACCTGCCTTAGCTCCCAAAGTGCTGGGATTACAGGTGTGAGCCACCACGCCTGGTTTTTACCTGTTTCTAATTTTTGTATTTCCTCTTGCAGGATCTCATCCAGGCTATATTTACTCATCATGTCTCTGTGGGCTCCTCTTGGCTGACAGCTTCTCAGGCTTTCCTTTTTTTTGATGACTTCCCTTGGTTTTGAGTTGTTCTGGTCAAGTATTTTGAAGTTTTAAAAAGATTATAACAACTACCACTTCCTCAGCATTTTATATGTAGTGTCTCTTAACATTCACAGCACAGATACTTTCTGACTGGATAGTATTACCATAATAATGATTTCATAGGTGAGGAGACCAAGGCTCTTTTATTTCTCATGACACATTTAACAATAGAATGCAGGAGGGGGCCAGGCGCGGTGGCTCAAGCCTGTAATCCCAGCACTTTGGGAGGCCGAGACGGGCGGATCACAAGGTCAGGAGATCGAGACCATCCTGGCTAACACGGTGAAACCCCGTCTCTACTAAAAAAATACAAAAAACTAGCCAGGCGAGGTGGCGGACGCCTGTAGTCCCAGCTACTCAGGAGGCTGAGGCAGGAGAATGGCGTGAACCCGGGAGGTGGAGCTTGCAGTGAGCTGAGATCCGGCCACTGCACTCCAGCTTGGGTGACAGAGCGAGCCTCCGTCTCAAAAAAAAAAAAAAAAAAAAAATAGAATACAGGAGAGTTAGGGTAAGAGGTTGAGGACAGAGGTATACATTTTTTAAAAATTCATAGATAATTTTTTTTTTTTTTGAAGTCTCGCTCTGTCGCCAGGCTGGAGTGCAATGGTGCCATCTCGGCTCACTGCAACCTCTGCCTCCTGGGTTCAAGTGGTTCTCCTTCCTCAGCCTCTCAAGTAGCTGGGACTACAGGTGTGTGCCACCACGCCCAGCTTATTATTATTATTATTATTATTATTATTATTATTATTTGTATTTTAGTAGAGATGACGTTTCACCATGTTGACCAGGATAGTCTCGATCTCCTGACCTCGTGATCCACCCACCTCAGCCTCCCAAAGTGCTGGGATTACAGGTGTGAGGCACCGCGCCCAGCCGATAAATTTCTTTATTTCCCTGCACCACTTCCCCAGTGGCTTCCAACTACCCCACCCCCCACCCCCCCACTACCGTACCCAGGAGGGCAGTTTAATTTTTTCTGAAATGGATTTTTCCCTGGAAAGCTGTTAGAGGGTGCGCTTGCTTATCTCGTTCCTTTAGAAGGCTGCTGCTCCCCTCTCCAAGCAGGTCATTGGAAACATGGGTGGTAACAGTATGTCACTTTGTGGAGACCTGGGAAAATAGGCCAGGTGGCAGCTCCTCAGTGACCCCAGAAAGCAGCTGTCGGAGGATGAAACTTCAACTTGCCTCGACTCCCTCCTATCCAGCCTCTTAGGAGCAGTTACAGTTCAGCCAAATGTCTAACCATTTTTTAATCACCGAGCAGATAATAATTCAAAGGCCCAGGCCAAAGCAACCTCTCTGAAAAGATCTTATGAAATCATTTCTCTTCAAAAATCCATAAAAATCGCCCGGGACTCCTTATCAATAGGGAGGCTTAAAGCGGGAGCAGAAGTCATGGGATGATGATGTGCTCATTTTAATGAAATTCGTCTCCTGCTGAGACGTTCCCTGCAGATTTTCCATATTTCAGCCTGGGAAAGGTTTGATGCTTTCCTGCCGGTGCCAAGAGTTAATTGAAAACATTTCAGGATAAATTTGGCTCGGGGGCCAACGCTTCCAGCCCATCATTATTCTTAGCAATAATAGAAGAGTAATACAATTATTAATAGGCATGTTGTATCCTCTTATGGTGCCCATGGGTTTAGGAACCGTGTCTTTGACGTTCTTTCTAAAACACCACACGAAACCCTGAAATGCGAGACTAGGAACTTAGAAGAAAAACAAGCTTTTGCTGCTAAATTATATAGTTTGTCTCTTCCTGTTTGGAGTGGATGAATGGTAGTAGATGATTGCTGCTTTTCCTAAAAAGTTCTATTTTCAAGTCTAGCATTGGGTTTTGAGAAAGACGCACTTATGGATATTAAAAGAAAATGTATGTAAACATTGGCAAAACAGTGTACACAACCAAAATCATGTTCAGTTTTAATGTAGTACTCACTGGGGGAATTATTTTGGCATCATCTATCAAAATTGAGTTAGCCTTAAATTTTAAATACAGCCTATTTTTCCCTCTACATACTATTTGACTGTCCCCTGAACTTTATCAGATAACATAGCAAACTAATATTTAGTCACTGTTATGAACAGGAATTCTAATTCTGATTTTCTTTGCTTTTTAATGTGGTTTGGAATGCTTACTCTTTTACCAGCACCTTTCCATGTAGTTTGAACACCTATGATTAAATCTTCTCCTGAAACTTAATCTCTCAGGAGTCCTTGTAGAAACGTTAGGATAACGGAGCAAATCAAACACATCTCTGTCCTAAGTGTTGCCTCTTAAAGGCAGGAGTTAACACCATCCAACCTTCAGATATGTGTTTCTTCTAGCCAGGAGCACAGGCAACATGTGTGTGAAGGAATGAGTAAGTCACACAGAGCAGTAGCACCGTTTACTTTTTTAGAGCAGTACTTTAAATCTCGAATCTGACATTGAAGTTAATCATTGTGTCATCTTTTTGTTCTCTAAAAGTACGTCAGAGTTTTACACATATATATGTACATTTTAGGTGTATGTTTTAATCTCACTGCATACCCATTTTCTACACAGGGAAAACTGAGATGCAACAGTGTAAGGGAGTAAGTGGCAAGAGCATTCAGCATTCTCATCTGCCCTTGGTTTCTCATTTGCTTTCCCTTCTAGGGTGGAGGCTCAGCGAAGGCAGGGACTTGTTCAATCGCTGCTTTTTACTCCAGTGCCTGAAAGGGTGCTGAACATTTACTGAATAAATGAAGAGAAAAAAAAAAAACACAAAAAACTGCTGACTCTGACTCTTGCCTTTACTTGGGGAAACAAACCCAATTAGAAGTAATTTTCTACTTCATTAAACTATAATTGTGTGGGTTTTGTGGAGTTCTCTAATAAGATCATTTTAACTAAGATGCATAATGAGTACTTTGGGGATATTCTCTTAGATGTTAGCTAGAAAGATTACTGCTTCTGTAGTGGGATTTCAGTACTCTCCATAGAACTACGCTGCTATGGTTTGAATGTATCCCTAAAGTTTATGTGTCGGAAACTTAATCCCCAATGCAAGTGTTGAGAGGTGGGACCTCAAGAGGTGAGTAGGTCATGGGGGTTCCGCTCTCATGGACAAATTAATGCCATTATTGAGGGAGTGAGCTACTTATCACAGGAGTGGGATCCTGATTAAAGAATGTTTGGTCTCCTTCTCTTTCTCTTTCTCTCCCTCATGCTTTTTTGCCCTTCTGCCTTCCACAATGAGATGATGAAACGCAAAGGCCCTCACCTGATGTGGCCTCTTGATCTTGGACTTCCCAGAACTGTGAGAGGTAAATTTCTTTGTTTACATAAATTATCCAGTCTGTGGTATCCTTTTATAGCAGCAAAAAACAAACTAAGACATACACCAAAAGATGCCTCTACTTCATCAAATAGACTTTGCATGAAATCTCATAATTCCTTCAGCTCTTGTCAGTGTCCCTCAAAGTGTGATCAGTAGACTCTCCTAAGGTGCCTGACAAAAACAGATTCTCATGGCTTGGCCCTCAGAGATTCTGACTCAGTAGGAAGAAGAGTGGAGCCTAGAAATCTGCATTTGGAACAAGCTCCCCAGAAAACTTTTATGTACACTAAAGTGTGGGAAATATTGGATTAAAGTTTTGACCCCTGTTGTAATGAATGTGGCCTTAAAAGAAGCTGTTGCTGGCCAGGCACAGTGGCTCATGCCTGTAATCTCAACACTTTGGGAGGCTGAGGCAGGTGGATCAGCTGAGATCGGGAGTTTGAGACCAGCCTGACCAACATGGAGAAATGCTGTCTTTAATAAAAATACAAAATTAGCCGGGCGTGGTGGCGCATGCCTGTAATCCCAGCTACTAGGGAGGCTGAGGCAGGAGAATCGCTTGAACCCACAAGGCGGAGTTTGCAGTGAGCTGAGATCACACCATTGCACTCCAGCCTGGGCAAGAAGAGTGAAAGTCTGTCTCAAAAAGAAAAGAAAAGAAAAGAAAGAAGGAAGGAGCCATATATAATATGATATGATTATACGATAAGATACTTGCTTTAGGGGGAATGAGCTTTCTTTAAAGCAAAGCCTAACAAAAGAGTCCACCAACAGTAGAATTCTCAACAAAGGAAGTTAAAAATGTAAGCACAATGCTGTCACCCCTCCAAATCCAAGTTCTTTTTAAATCCCCTGTATTAATTGGCTGGGGCAGCTGTAATGAAGCACTACAAACTGAGTGCTTCAACAACAGAAACTGACTGAGTCCTGGAGGTTAGAAGTCCAGGTTCACGGTGTAGACAGAGTTGGTTCCTTCTGAGGGCTGAGAGGAGGCATCTGTTTCATGCCTCTCCACCAGCTTCTGAAGGTTTGCTGGCTATCTTTGGCACTCCTCGGCTTGGCATCACCCTAATCTCTGCCTTCATAGTCACATGTGTTCTTCCTATGTGCATGTGTTTGTGTGCAAAGTTCCCCCTTTTCGAAGCAAGGTCACCAGTCATATTGGTCCACTCCAGCATGATTTTATTTTAACATAAGTCAGTTACATCCGCAATGACTCTATTTCTAAATAAGTTCATATTTGGAGGTACTAGAGTTAGGAGTTCAATCTGCGAATTTGGGGAGGAACATAATTCATCCATAACATCTTGTATCCTGAACAACAGGCACTAGGGATGCTTGAGTTTGGTGTGGCTCATGTTAGGCCAAAGGCACCAAGTCCCCCACTGCCTGTTGGTTGCATAGACATGTCCCAGCAATGGCAGCCACATCAAGCGTACCATGGACTGTTGCCTAGCCTGAGTTGCTGGATTACAGGCATTGTGGGGAAGAGGAGACAATGGAAGAAAAACAGAGGCTGAAGTAGAGGAACTGGAGAAATTGCTGCTGCCAATGACATCCCCAAATTTCTATATCCAGGAGTTTAGGGGCACCATCAATAAGGTCGACAGGAGAGACTGGGAAACTTTTCTTTTTTCTTTTTCTTATTTTAAAAATATTTTTAGTATTTTTGGATACAGGGTCTTGCTCTGTCACCCAGACTGGAGTGCAATGGTGTGATCAGAGCTCACTGTAGCCTTTAACTCCTAGGCTCAGGCAATCCTCCTGCCTCAACCTCCTGAGTCACTCGGACTACAGGCACTCAGCACCAAGCCTAGCTACGATTTTTATTTTTATTTTTTGTAGACCCAGAGGTCTCACTGTGTTACCCACTGTGATCTAGAACTCCTAGCCTCAAGCAATTCTCCTGCTCCAGCCTTCCAAAGCGCTGATATTACAGGTGTGAGCCACTGCACCTGGCTGTTTTCTTGTTTCTAAGAGTTGACCTAGCAAGCATGCCATCATTCTCATGTAGCTCATATCAATATTTATTTGGATGGTTGTGGGGGAATTGATACAACTGTGGGGGTGGCTGAAGCATGCCTCTCCCCTCACCACACCCTGACTCTGCTATTTGTGGCTGACCAGGGGTGATGATGACGACAATGATAATTATGACATTGTCTCTACAGCATGCAGCATAGTTCCTGGCACATATGAGACACTTAATGAATATTGGTTGAATGAATAGCTTGAAAGGACTAAAGCCTCACTTAAGACCAAGCATGTTTGCTTCCTAGGAGAAACATTACAAACAAATTAAAGTCAGATGGCATGTCTGGAATGCATTTACTTGGCAAAAAGAATCTATTCTAGAAGATCTGGCTTGGCTTTGGGATGTTTTGTATAACCTTAAGTTAGAAATGAATATTTAAAATGAGACTCAGTAAATAAGGCTAAATATAGAACTAACACATACAGACCCTTGAAACTTTATCACTAATGAAAGCTGCCTTTGTCACCCCTTCCCAGTGGAAAGTGTTTGTGTCAGAAGCTGAAGAAGAGATGTTCTCAGGACCCAATACCTTTGAGATGACTCTAACCCTAGACTAGCGTCACATAATTGTGGATCCACTAATCATAATAGCACCTCACATTTGATTGGGCCTTTCTGGTGCAGAGGATGAACTTCAGAGTATGCACTCACGAGGTGCACATTTTACCTGGAGATCATCATCTCAATTTCACATTGATAGTAACCACTACTGTTCACTGACCATCTGCCCATGTTCCTGCACATTAAGATATAAGTAAGAGCAGTTTGAACTTTCATTCTTGGAATTCTGTGGAGTCTCGTGCTTTCCCCAAGCATCTGGTGAATTCTCAGAGTATCATTTTGTTTTTTTTTTTTCTAGTCCCCTCTGAATCTAATTTTCTGCTTTTCTTTTTTTTTTCTTTTGGAGACAGGGTCTCTTTCTGTCACACAGGCTGGAGTGCAGTGGTGCAATTACAGCTCATGGTAGCCTCAACCTCCCAGGCTCAAGCCATCCTCCCACCTCAGCTTCCCAAGTAACTAGGACTACAGGTGCACACCACCACATCCAGCTAATTACTGATTTATTTATTTATTTTTGTAGAGACAGGGCCTCGCTGTGTTGTGCAGGTTGGTATTGAACTCCTGGACTCAAGCAATCCTCCCATCTTTGCCTCCCAAAGTGCTGGAATGATAAGCATGAGCCACCAGGCCCAGCCATTCTGCTTTTCTTGTACTCTTATTTTCCCTCTGCATTGTGGATCTCTTTATGTCCACTCCAGCACTAGCCCACAGTGAGACAAAGCTTTTTCTTTGTCTAGGGAACCACATTCTTCAGTCACTTACAAAAATCAGGAACATTCAGTAAGGGGTAGTGATGTGTGGTATATTTTTATTAGAGTTCATAGATAATAGCAAAGGACACACATATAAATTTTAAGCAGCAGATAATTTAAAGAGAAGAGTAGATAGTACTCATTCTCTGTAAGTCACCTTAGGCTTCTGTGTCTGGTCATGTTGCTATGTCCTATATTACTCTCCTCTCTCATGCCCTTCTCTTCTCTCTTCTGATTTCGCCACCACAAATTATTGTTTACTTACAAAAAGCACTTGAATTATCTCATTGTGTTCTCCATTCAACCTTTTTATTCTGGAGCCTCCCTTCCATGCTGCTATCCAATGACTTATCGAGGTTCTTCCTAAACAGTCTATTTTTTTCCCTAAAAGGGACTTTGGTTCCACCTGGTAAAATAAGTTTTCTTCCTTTCCTTTCATCTCAAATTCTCATAACAATTATTTAAGGTAGATATGTTTAAATACTTCTCTTTTTGCTATTCTTCATGAAGAAAGCAGTAACATGTATTGTTAATTCCAAGTAAAGACGGATTGCAAAAAATACGAATAGCAAAACAGGACAAACAATTTATAGGAAATGGTGAGAATGGTAAAAGAAGGCGGCTTAGGAAAAGTTGTTGTTTTCTTTAGGAGGAAGATACGAAACTTTCCAGCCCTTAGACATTGAGAGAAAGTAACAGTTAAATATATGGGCTAAGTTTTAAGATAACACTAGACAAAATAGAAGTCTAATTTATGACTTCAAATAATTGGGGAAAAGGGGAAGGTGAGACAAAACAGCCACAGACATCCTCAACATAATGAAAGCCATATATTACAGATCCACAGGTATTATCATGCTGAAGGGGGGAAAACTGAAAGCCTTTCCTCCAAGATCTGGAATACGACAGGATGCCCACTTTGACCATTGCTATTCAACATAGTACTGGAAGTCCCAGCTAGAGCAATCAGATAAGAGAAAGAAATAAAGGACATCCAAATTAGAAATGAAGGAGTCAAATTATCTTTGCAGATGGTATGGTCTTATTATATATTCAGAAAAACCTGAAGACTCCACCATAAAACTGTTAGAGCTGATAAACAAATTTGATAAAATTGCAGGATACAAAATCAACTTACAAAACTCAGTAGCATTTCTATATGCCAACAGTGAACAATCTGAAAAAGAAACTTAAAAACTAATCTCGATAGCACAAATAAAATTAAATGCCTAGGAATTAACCATGGAAGTGAAAGATCTCTATAAAGAAAACTATAAAACACTGATGAAAAAAATCGAAGAGGACACAAAAAAGTGGAAGGATATTCCTTGTTCATGGATTGGAAGAATCAATATTTAAATGTCCATGCTACTCAAAGCAATCTACAGATTCAATGAAATCCCTTTCAAAATACCAATGACATTCTTCACAGAAAAAAAAAAAAAAAATCCTAAAATTTATATGGAGCCACAAAAGACCCAGAATAGCCAAAACTATCCTAAGCAGAAAGAACAAAACCGGAGGAATCACATACCAACCTGATTTCAAATTATGCTATAGAGTTATAATAACCAAAATTGCATGGCACTGGTATAAAAACAGACACATAGACCAATGGAACAGAATAAAGAACCCAGAAACAAATCCACACACCTACGGTGAACTCATTTTTGACAAAGGTGCCAAGAACATACATTGGGGAAAAGACAGTCTCTTCAATAAATTGTGCTGGGAAAACTGGATATCCATATTCAGAAGAATGAAATGAGGTTGGGTACAGTGGCTCACGCCTGTAATTCTAGCACGTTGGGAGGCTGATGCTGGTGGATCATTTGAGGTCAGGAGTTTGAGACCACTCTGGCAAACATGGTGAAACTCTGTCTCTACAAAAGATACAAAAATTATCAGGGCATAATAGTAGGCACCTGTAATCCCAGCTACTCGGGAGGCTGAGGCTTGAGAATCACTTGAACCCAGGAGGCAGAGGTTGCAGTGAGCTGAGATCACACCACTTGCACT
Organism: Theropithecus gelada; assembly: GCF_003255815.1. NCBI lineage: Eukaryota > Metazoa > Chordata > Mammalia > Primates > Cercopithecidae > Theropithecus > Theropithecus gelada. Next base: position 100,170,648 of record NC_037683.1, read on the forward strand.
GTAGCCTCAGCGACAGAGCGAGACTCTGACTCCAAAAAAAAAAATTAATTAATTATAAAAAGAAAACTAGACCCCTATTTCTTACCATAAACAAAAATCAAATAAATGGATTTAAGACTTAAATCTGAGATCTCAAACTATGAAACTATTGCAAGAAATCATTGGGGAAACTCTCCAGGACATTGGTCTGGGCAAAAATTTCTTAAGTAATATCCCACAAGCACAAGCAACCAAAGCGAACATGAACAACTGTAATCATATCAAGTTAAAAAAGCTTCTGGCCTGGCGCAGTGGCTCACACCTGTAATTCCAGAACTTTGGGAGGCCAAGACAGGCAGATCACCTGCGGTCACGAGTTTGAGACAGGCTGGTCAACATGGTGAAACCCTGTCTCTACTAAAAATACAAAAATTAGCCAGGCGTGGTGGCACACGCCATAATCCCAGTTACTCAGGAGGCTGAGGTGGGAGCCTCACTTGAGCCCGGGAGGCAGAGGTTGCAGTGAGCCGTGATTGCACCACTGCACTCCAGCCTGGGCAAGAGAAAGAGAGATTCCATCTCAAAAAATAAAAAATAAATAAATAATACAAAAAAATCTTCTGCACAGCAAAGGAAACAATCAACAAAGTGAAGAGACAACACACAGACTAGGAGAAAATATTCACAAACTACTCATCTGACAAGGGATTAATAACCAGAAGATATAAGAAGCTCAAACAACTCTACAGGAAAAAATCTAATAATCAAAAAATGGGCAAAAGATTTAAATAGACCTTTCTCAAAAGAAGATATACAAATGACAAGCAGTCATGTGAAAAGATACTCAACATGATTGATCATCAAAGAAATGCAAATCAAAACTGTAATGAGATATCATCCCACTCCAGTTAAACTGGCTTATATGCAAAAGACAGGCAATAACAAATGCTGGCGAGGATGTAGAGAAAATGGAACCTTCATATACTGTTGGTGGGTATGTAAATTAGTACAATCACTATGGAAAACAGTTCAGAGGTTCCTCAAAAAACTAAAAATAGAGCTACCATTTGATCTAGAAATCCTACTGATTGATATATACCTAAAATAAAGGAAATGAGTATATTGAAGAGATATCTGCACTCTCACATTTGTTGCAGCACTTTTCACAATAGGTAAGATTTGGAAGCAACGTAAGTGTCCATCAGCAGATGAATGGGTAGAGAGAATGTGGTGCATATACACAATGGAGTACTATTCAGCCATAAAAAAAGAATGATATCTGGTAATTTACAATAATATGGATGGAACTGGAGGTCATTATGCTAAGTGAAATAATCCAGGCACAGAAAGGCAAATATTATATGTTCTCACTTATTTGTGGTGTCTAAAAATCAAAATAATTGAACTCTTGAAGATACAGAGTAGAAGGATGGTTATCAGAAACAGGGAAAAGTAGTGGGAGGGGACCGGGGAGAAGGGAATGGTTAATACGTATAAAAAAGTTAGAAAAAATGAATAAAATCTAGTATTTGACAGCACAACAGGATGGCTATAGCCAGTAATAATTTCACTGTACATTTAAAAATAACTAAAAGAGTATAACTGGATTGTTTGTAACACAAGGGATAAATTTCCCATGATGTGGTGATTATGTGTTGCATGCCTACAGCGAGACACTGTCTCAAAAAAAAAAAAAAAAATCTCATGTGCCCTATAAATATATACACCTACTATGTACCCACAAAAATTAGAGTTAAAAATGAATAAAACAGCAACAAGCATACATAGTCAATCCAACAAAGGCTATCAACGGGAGATTTTTGAAAAAAAAAAAACCATGAAAGCATGGCAAATTTAAAACATAAAGTAAAATGGTGAGAATGTATCAAAACAAACCAGTAACCAGTAAATATAAATAGTTTTTGAATTGCTATGAAGAGATAAAAAGCTCCATTAGATTTTAAAAAATGGTACCAATCAATCAAAGAAAATTCGTACTAACCAACTATGTGCTCATTACAGGACCTAAATTGCGAGAAGATAAATGGATTGAAGAGTGATTATAGTTTGGCTCTGTGTCCCCACCCAAATCTCATCTTGTATCTCCCGTAATTCCCACATGTTGTGGGAGGAACCCAGCAGGTGATGATTGAATCATGGGGACAGGTCTTTCCCATGTTGTTCTCATGATAGTGAATGGGTCTCACAAGATCTGATGGTTTTAAAAATGGGAGTTTCCCTGCACAAGCTCTCTCTCCTCTTGTCTGCTGCCATGTGAGACATGCCTTTCACCTTCTGCCATGATTGTGAGGCTTCCCCACCCCAAGGAACTGTAAGTCCATTAAACTTTTCTTTTTTAAATTGCTCAGTCTTGGGTATGTCTTTATCAGCAGCGTGTAAATGAACTAATAGAAAGAGGAAGATATTTAAAAAGCTACCACTCCCTAAAAGTGGTATTAGAGGGCTTCTGAGTATGATGACACAACTTATAAAGTAGAATGTACTTTTTAATTTTAATTTAAATATATAGAAAAGGTCGAAAGGTTACATGTAAATGTACTTAGATTATCTATAGGTGTTATTATTATGGATGTTTTTTAGTGTCTTATTTTTCATTAACTGCATCTTTAAAATTTTTAATGTGTGCATATTACCCTCTACAAAGAAAAAGCAAAGTGAAGTTTCTTCAAAAAACAGTTAACAAAATAAAAGCAGGTGCAATATATATATATATATATATATATATTTTTTTTTTTTTTTTTTTTTTTTGAGAAGGAGCCTTGCTCTGTCACCCAGGCTGGAGTGCAGTGGTGTGCTCTCGGTGCACTGCAACCTCCACCTCCAGGGTTCAAGCAACTCTCCTGCCTCAACCTCCCTAGTAGCTGGGATTACAGGCACACACCACCAAGTTCGGCTAATTTTTGTATTTTTAGTAGAGGCAGGGTTTTATCATGTTGGCCAGGCTGGTCTTGAACTCAGGTGATCTGCCCATTGGCCTCCCAAAGTTCTGGGATTACCGGTGTAAGCCACCGCACCTAGCCCCGATGTGACATTCTTACACAAAATAAAATTAAAGGCAAACATTATTAAAAGGGCAAAGTTAAGGTTCATATTGTTACAAAATATATTCTTTTGTAAAGATAAAAGTCATGTACCTAAATGCATTTAACATTATACCTTCAAAACATATACATAAAACCTGACAGAAATAAGAGGAAAAACTGATGGATCCATAGTGTGACAGGAAATGTTAACATATGTTCTAAAGAAAATAACAGAAAAAGAAATACAGAGAATTAAGATAAGTATTTAATACACTATTGTAAAGAAGAACTCAGACAAAATCAGAGATTACACATTTCTTTTTAATATACCTAATATAAATTTAACATTTTATCATATTAACAGCCATACATTAAATAGCATGAAGTTACACACAGCAGAAATAATTAGGCTGGGCTCATTAATCAAAAATGCTGTAAAATGAGAAAATAATACATACAAAATTATAGATAATTCTGAGGCTAAAGAGACAATCAAAATAGGAAGTATGTACTCTTTGCAAATAAATTATAATAAGGAAATAGCACACCAAAACCTGTAACCCAAATGTTGCACAAAGGAAAACTAGCATTTAGAAATGAACTTGTTAGAGCATATGAAAAAATGAAAATAAATAAGCTAAACATTTAGCTGAGGAACCCAGGAAAAGAACAGAAACATAAAGTAGAAAAATGCAGTCAAGAACGATACAGCAGAAATTATCAAGATAAGAAACAAGCAATCATAGAATGTGTTTGATAGCTGAAACTAAAAACTTGCTATTTGAAAGGACCAATAGGCCGGACACGGTGGCTCATGCCTGTAATCCCAGCACTTTGGGAGGCCAAAGCGGGCAGATCATTTGCAGTCGGGAGTTTGAGACCAGCCTGGCCAATATGGTGAAACCCCGTCTCTACTACAGTCACAAAACAATTAGCTGGGCGCCTGTAGTACAGGAGAATCGCTTGAACCCAGGAGGCAGAGTTTGCAGCGAGCCGAGATTGTGCCACTGCACTCCAGCCTGGGCCTCACAGCGAGACTCCGTCTCAAAAAAAAGAAAAGTAAAGACAAATAATATAAGCGAAACTTCCAAAGAAAGAAAGCACATAGAAGTTTAAAAAAGAAGGAAGACATAAACACAGAATCAGAAAATTTTTAAAACTGAAAGAGAATATCTTCCACAGTGTAATAATAATATATTGGAAACCTAAAGTGATTTTATTTTATGAAAATATAGATCACCAACAATAGCTCAAGAATAGGGCGAGGTGCAGTGGCTCACACCTGTAATCCTAGCATTTTGGGAGGCTGAGGTGGGAGGATAGCTTGAACCTAGTAATTTGAGACCAGCCTGGCCAACACAGGGAGACTTCATCTCAACTAAAAATAAAAAAAATTGGCCAGGCATGGCAGCACGTGCCTGTGGTTCTAGCTACTCAGGAGACGAGGCAGGAGGATCACTTGAGCCTGGGAGATGGAAGCTGCAGTAAGCCGTGATTGAGTCACTGCATTCCAGCCTGCGGGGCACAGCAAGACCATGCTTCAAAAAGAAAAAAAAAAAAAAAGAAACAAAAAGAATAGAATTTCACAATAGACTAATAAACAAAAAAAAAACTGAAAAGAAAATTCCTTAACGTGATAAAGCATAAACTAGAAATCTATACCCAGCATCGTAATAAAAAACATTAAAAGTGTAACCATCCCTGAAGTCAGCATGCAAGAATAGCCAATATCATACCCTCCTATTTAAGTGGAAATCCTAGCTACAACAATAAGACATGAAAAGTAATTATGTGACATAAATATTATAAATATTAAAAAGTAAAAATATATCAGCTGTTTTTAAAGTGTAGTATATAGATTTCTGGAGGATTCCTAAGCTTCTTTCAGGGAGACCATGAGGTTAAATAATCCCAAAGTTCAATTTTCCTTTTGCACCATTGACATTTGTTTGCACTGATGGAGCAAAAGCAATGGTGGGTAAAACTCACTGTGAATTAGCACAAAGGCAATTGCACCACACTGTACCAGTATTCTTCCCTGCTATGTATTTGCACACACAAAAAATTGACAGTTTCACCTAAGAATAACCTTAATAAAGTAGTAACAATTTTATCTGATCTCAACCCTTGAGTATACATTATTAATATATTGATGACTAAATGGGAAGTATGCATACAATGTTTTTCTCAAGAAAAAAGCTCGTGGTTGAGTTACAAATAGAATTAGCCACTTTTTTTTCATGGAACACCATTTTTACTTGAAGAGACTGCAAAAAATAACTGTAAGGGAAATTAAGTTTTTCAGACTTGGATATTTGACAAATATTTATCAAAAACAAACATAATTTAAGGAAAATAACAGAATTTGTTGTCAATAGTAAAAATGTGAAATTCATGGAAAAATTAGAACTTCAGAAAAACTTTTATCCTATACTGTGAGATTGACATCTTTCAACAGAGAATTAAATGATGGAATCAGTGGGGATATTAACAAATGTGATTTATTTACTATTATGAGATTAAATGTGTCAACACTTGGAAAATCTTCATAATTCAGTGACAAATATCTTTCAAAAGATTGAGGCATGATGTTACAAAATCATGCATGAATGAAAGATCCATTAAAAGTGCAACATAGAACAATATAATTTAATGTAACAGATTATGAAATGTTTATTGATATGGTTTCAGAGTCTACCTTACAATTAAACTTTTAAGGTTTACCATTTCCTAGATAGAAAACATTATTATATTTATGTCTAGGAAATCAAAGAGAGTCTACTGCCAATAGTTAGAGCTCATAAGTGTTCAGCCAAGTATTTAGACACAACATCAATGTATAAAAACCAGTAGTTTCCTACGTACTCAATTTTGTTTTGTTTTGTTTTGTTTTGTTTTGTTTTGTTTTGTTTTCTGAGATGGAGTTTTGCTCTTGTTGCCCAGGCTGGAGTGCAATGGTACGATCTCGGCTCACTGCACCCTCCGCCTCCCAGGTTCAAGTGATTCTCCTGCCTCAGCCTCCCAAGTAGCTGAGATTACAGGTGCCCACCACCACACCCGGCTAATGTTTTTTGTATTTTCAGTAGACCCAAAGTGCTGGGATTACAGACGTGAGCCACTGTGCCCGGCCTGTACTCAATGTGATAATAAAATAGTGTAATAATAGTAATAATCTAGCAGAAACTACAAAATACCTAGGAATAAATCTAAACAAGACCTGAATTTTAAAAAGATATAAAACCTTCAGCAAGACCTGTTTATAGATCACTATAGTATTTAACTGGAAAAATGGAAAGATTCACTATTATCAAGTTGCCAATTGTCTCCATATTGATCTGTAAATCACATCCAATTCCAATGAAAATCTCAATAACAGTTTTTAAAAATAAACTTCACAAGCTGATTCTAAAACTCTCCTGGAAGGCAAACAATGCAGCATTATGTGAAATGTTTTGATGTAAAAGCAGATCCTACTAGAAACCAAATCAATGCAAGTCTTTGGTGAATAAAATAGTAGATCGGTATTTCAGGTCTTTTCTGGCTTTTTGGCTCTGAAATTCTATAAATTCTGAAAACCAAAACAATAAACTACTTTCTTACTACTCTTTCTTCCTATCATGCCAACAGAAGATGTGGGAACAGAACCCAGGGAAAATGATTCATTGTTGTAGAAGATCGTTTACAGAACGCATGTCATAATTCTTAACATCTCCAGACGCTCACCTCTATGCAAAGCTGCTGCCTGTCTTGCCATCGAGAGGTGGAGTCTATTTCTCCACCCCTTGAAGCTGGGCTTGGTCATGTGCGTTTTATATAGATGCTTGCAAATGTGTTGCGAGCGGAAGCTTGAAAAGTTCTTGCAGGCCGGGCGCGGTGGCTCACGCCTGTAATCCCAGCACTTTGGGAGGCCAAGGCGAGCGGATCACAAGGTCAGGAGTTCAGGACCAGCCTGGCCAATATGGTGAAACTCCGTCTCTACTGAAAACACAAAAATCAGCCAAGCGTGATGGCGTGCGCCTATAGTCCCAACTACTTGGGAGACTGAGGAAGAAGAATCGCTTGAACCCGGGAGGCGGAAGTTGCAGTAACCTGAGATAGTGCCACTGCACTCCAGCCTGGCGACAGGAAGAGACTCTGTCTCAAAAAAAAAAAAAAAAAAAAAAAAAGTTCTTGCAAACTGGGGCTTCCCCTCTCTTGCTGTTTTTGGACTCTAGGTGCCACGATAAGAAACCTGGGTTACCTTGCTAGATGTGAGACATGTGATACAGCTGTCACTGTCAACCCTGCCAATTGCCAGACATGTGAGTGAGGCCACCAGGAACCAACCCTCCCTATCCTGACCTGGCAGCTAACTAAAGCCAAATTAGCCAAGAAAAGGTCAAGATTATTACTTTGTTGAGCCCAGCCCAAATTACTGATCCAAACAAAGGAGATCCAAAATTGGAATCAAAGGAATGACTAAAAACGTTAAGCTATGAAGTTTTGGGGTGGTCTGTTTTGCGGCAGAGGCCAAATAATAAAATCACGAATTTCCTGGCAGTAAGCTAAATATTGGCAGTTTTTTTTTTTTCCTTTTGTTTTGTCTTAAAATACTATTGGTTTCAATAGGCTGGATTTTGTGAAATAGAGAAAAATCAGGAGACAGTGAGCAAGGACCCCATTTGGCAATTTACATGACATATGAGTCTATTTGTTTCTAGAACTTACTAATAATTATTTTTAAAATAATATGCAATGTGAAATGTTATGATTAATTTAGTTACTATAAATAACTTATCCTTCTAGAATATAACAGCATGTTTTCATTTTATTACATGTCAAGAATCAGGACAGAATTTAGCCCTGAAAGTACTATAACAATTTTTGGCTTAGCCCTTCTATCAGAACTTCCCTAGAATAAGACAGCTGTACTTTCATACACTTTTTAAATATACTGAAATATTATAGGACTTAAGTCTTCCACTCATAAAATGCATTTTTAAAAAGCCAGAAGATTAACGTCTATATGAGAGCTAATATTTTCCCACAAATATCTGTAAGGCGTGAATATATTTTGAGAAAGAGAAGATAAACAAAATGTTTAATGAACAGGTGTAGAGAAAAAAAAAGAAAGGTACAATCATTCTTTAGTAGAGGAAGAATGGTCTTGTTACAGAAGACAAGAGAGGGGGGTTCCAAAAAGTAGGTTTCTAGTGTTGACTTATACTCATGGATAGCAGGAAAGTTTACTATTTGGTTCACTGTTATATCCCTAGAGCCCAGCATGGTGCTTAGCCCATGGTAAGTGGTGCTCAATAAATATTGATTGAATGAACGAGTAAACAGTTTATCAAGTCTTCTCACTCTAACACTTTTGTGTTATGATTTATTTTCATACATCATGTATTTTTCATGTAGAACAGTTTTAGAGTTTGTATTGTTTTATGAATGAACTTCTTCATGAATCTGAAGTCTACTAAGCAAATAAGGGAAAACGAGGGCCCATTCCTCTGAAGTGTAGGTAATGGTTGTCAGGGGCAGGTTAGCACCCACAGGGACTGAATCCACACTCTGCTGTTTCTTCTTCATGGTTCTGAGTAACATTTTAAAAACATTTTCATTGTGAAAGCAGGATAACATATATTCACTGATGAGATTTAGAGAACATTTAAATCTGTAAGGAAGAAAATAATAACGACTCACAATTACATCGCTGACTGCTAACATTAAGGCACATTTCCTCTCATAGACAGATGATTAGAAAAAGTCATTGGAGCCAGATGTAGTGGCTCATGACTGTGATCCCAACAATTTGGGAGGCCAAGGCCAGAGGGTTGTTTGATCCTAGGAGTTCAAAACAAGCCTGGGCAACATAGTGAGACTCCATCTCTACAAAAACTGTAAACAATGTAGTTGGGCGTGGTGGTGCACCTCTGTAGTTTCAGCTACTCAGGAGGCTGAGGTGAGAGGATTGCTTGCTTGAGCCTGGGAGGCTGAGGCTGCAGCGAGTCAGGATTACACCACTGCACTCCAGGTTGGGTGACAGAGTGAGACCTTGTCTCAAAAAAAAAAAAAAAAAAAAAGAGAAAGAAAAGAAAAGTTATTTGAATTTTGCCCAGTATTTCAAATGTTCTTGGGTTCTTCAGGCTTTTTACATTTTGAGAATCAGCAAGGTATTAAAATTATGATCACAACCTCTTGATGTAAACAGACCTAGATTTTATATTCACCAACTTTCTCATTGAACGACTATGGTCAAGTCATTTAAGCATCTGTTCCCTCATTTTTAAAGTGGTTGTAATAACAAAAATAACAATAACAATAATACATATTATTCATAAAGATGTAGCAATGATGAAATAATGTGATACATATTGTGTGTTCAGCATTGTCATGGTAAATAATAACCATTTAATGTGAACAATGATTGACTATTACTATTATTTGAATGTAATGGTGTAACTGGGTCATTTTAAGTTTCCTGGAATTAGTTGTGATTACCATTATGATTACTATTATTGTTAAAATGAATAATATTTTGATCACTTACATTTTCTTAGAAATTCAGTGAATTCATCTTGCTTTCTAAGCTTTGCTTACAGTATTGGCCCCTTAAGCGTTTTGACATTTAGGTGTACGTGTCCAGACATGTTATTATTATTCCTTGTTCCTGCTTTCCTCAGACACCTCTGACTTTCTTTCATCCCTGCTGGGAGTACTCGCTGGGCACCCCTTCCTCTAGCCACTGCACATCTTTCTCCCTCAGTTTTCACAATGACCACGATGCAAGGCTGACTTCTGCCTGAACTTCAGGCGTGTAGCTGGTTTTCTGAAGTGCACCACCAATGGGGTATCCTGTAGGTCCTCACACATCACTTGCTCTCCCACCTTTCTTCCTGTAGGATCAAGGGTGACATCATTCACTGGTTACCTGAGCCTCACACATCACTTGCTCTCCCACCTTTCTTCCTGTAGGATCAAGGGTGACATCATTCACTGGTTACCTGAGCCAGAAACCCAGCAGTCATCTTGGCCTCTTCCCTCCCTGAACGCCCCATGTTTGACCAATTGTGGTGTCTTGAACCTGACTTCTTCCTCCCCTTCACTGACACTCCTCAAGTTCCATCCCTGGCCTTTGTTCACCGGACCATGCAGTAGCCTCCGAACTGTTCTCTCATCTCTGGTCTTTTTCCCTTACAACCGACATATACTCTGTGCAAAAAGTGAACCTTCGAGCTTTCAGCTGGGAACACCCAAGGATTCCTAATCTTGCACATTGTGTAGGGTAAAGTCTATGCCTAGCATGTCCTTCAAGGCTTCCATGACTCAGCATGAACCCTTCTTTCAGGCCGCTGCTACTTTCTACTTTGGTGGGAACAGGTGGTCTCATGCACAGCACTGTGCTGATACATCCCTCCATGCCTTTGGTGATGCTGTTCTCCCTGTTAAATCGTTTAGCCTAATGCTGCCTCCTTACATATTTTAAGTTCAGTCTAAATGTTTCCTTGTACATTGTGAACCATAACAAGTGGAGATGTGAACAGACCATAGCTTACTCTTCTGCCAATCACCAAGTTTTGTCCAATCCGATATAGCCAACTGTTTGAGCCGTGTTTAAATAAGACAAACACTGAGCTGTAACCAATCCAGCTGTTTCTGTCCCTCACTTCTGTTTTCTGTATGTCACTTTCCTTTTTCTGTCCATAAATCTTCTTCCAGCACGTGGCTATGCTGGAGTACCCACCACTGTGGCTCAGGAGGCTGACCGATTTGCAAAGTGTTCTTTGCTTAATTAAACTCTTACATTTAATTCAACGGAAGTTTTCTCTTTTATTACCTCTAATACAATGGCCTTCCCCACCTTTCTCTTGGCTACCTTCCATGCCTGGCTTTAAATTTACCTTCAATGTCACCTTCTCCAAGAAGCTTTCCTTAAACCCAGCGTTGTGCTGTGATCCTCTTCTATGCTAGCCATGTCATATAAAAAGTTTCTACGTGTGTCTATCTCCTCATCCTGAGTGTCAGCTTGTCCATGGACATGACTGTATCATATTCACATAGATACCCCCACACATGGCACTCCCTCAGGAAATGCCTCTGGAACTCTTTTTATACCCTCCAGCACCTGTTCAGGATTATGGACACAGGTTTTAGTCATTGCAAAACTCACTTCAATGTTTGTTACAGAAGGATGCTCCACATCAGTGAAACTAACTGGCAGGTAAGAAGTGACATGGATTAAAACACAAAATTAAAGGCTGGCATTTTTCTAAAAGAAATGTCTATGACAAAGACCTCAAATCTCACTGAAATTGTTCCTCATTTTGATGCTTAGTAACATCTAATCAGGAATAAAATATACAATCAGATTTAGCTGTGGTATTTACCCCATTCTGGTATCCAAGAACTCGTAGATATCCTATAGCACTTATAAAATTTAAATAAAAGATAAACTTGTAAGGACACATATTGATAACCAGAGAACACAAGGCTGTCTATAATAGCATTTTATTTTTTATTACAGATTGAAGGTGTCCTTGACAACATTGTGTAGATGCTATCTGTTTGCTTAAGGAGAACATGCTATAGATAACTACAGTATATACCAGCACCATTGAGAGTAGCTGTCTTTGCTTTGATCAACTTTATAAAATTGAACTCTTAGGACAACAAAATCAGTAAAGCATTGTTTTGGTGAATGCCGTATCAAAAACATAGACATTTGATTTTGTTATGGAACCCATGCTCCTGAAATAAGTGGAGAAAATACTTTCTGCATCTCAGCAGCCCTCTGGCTCCCCTTGCATGCATATTACACAGGGTTTGAAGGTAGTCCTCCAAAATATTAGCTGAAAGCTTCCTCGGAAAGCAAATCTTTCCCACATCCTTCCCTGCAGTTCCTCTTTAAGAGGTGTCAGCATGGCTGAAAGAATGAAGTGGCTGCACATTGTTTGGCAGTGCTATTATGTGCTTAACATTTCCATAACAAAAGTGCCACTCGACTTCTCCCCGATTAATGCAGCTCGAGGGCTCTTGTCGTCCTTTAATAAAACATTGTTGAAATCATTTATTTAGAGCCCCTGGTTACTAGTGGGAGAATGACCATCTTTGTGCCAAAATATAGTGTATACAGTCCACTATTTTGTAGTAGATCATTCTGTTATTTAAGAAATTGATTAAATTGATGCTTAGAAGGAAGGTATTTATGCTAATAGCACGTGACTTATGTCATTCAGATAGTCAAGGGTGAACCTTTTCCACTGTCTTCCAGAGGCAATCTCTCAAATAGACTACAGTAAAGTCCAACTTTACTTCACTCACAAGGCAGCGAGACCCATGGAGACTCAACCCTCCTTAACTACACTGGCCACAAGGTATTTGCAACCTGATGCCCTCCCACAACCTTGCTTTGAGTAGCTGGGAGAAACAGGGTCAACTGGCAAGATTTCTGATGTCCCTTGGTGTAAGAGGTCAAAACACAAATAACGCAGGCTTTTCTTTTTTATAGGTTGAAAGGAGATACATGAGGTTATTTTGTTAGAAAGCCTCCACAATGAACTCAACAAGCTAACAATGCAAAGCCAAAGTAGAAGACTTTAAAAGTAGAAAATGTTTTAATACAGTGTTTGAGGTTTCTCATGGTGTTTTGGGGATCTGCTTTTATTTGATGCTCTGTAACATTGCTGGGATGGGCTGAGGGTGTGAATACAGATGGTGGCAAGGAAGAGAGAAAGCTCATTCCCCTGAGGGTTCTCCTGACTCTTCAAGGCAAAGAGATGGAAAGATTCTGTCTTCGCCCACAGGGACCCCATCTGGAGAATGACGGTACACCCTAGATGTGTTAGAACCTGATGGTCCCTTAAATTTGTGGCGATCAGGGCTAGGAACTATGTCCATCCTTCTAGACATTTGTAGGGTTGCTGTCCAAGTACAGAGAAGTCCTGCTACTTAGTAGAAGAACTTATTTCCCTACAGACATGTTTCCACTTTACATACGTGTATTGCTTCCGTACATCGCTATATATTGTTTAAAATAAACAGAGACCTTATGTTATGTCCATTGTGATTATATACAAAAGCGTTGCTGTGTGCTCGGGTGAGCAGTGAAGCCTGAACCTCCTTCTATTTACTGTATGGTCACTGTCAGTTCAATGAACTGCCTCCTTGTTCTCGACCATTGTCCCACACTCCCTTAAACATTTGTCACTGAAGTGCCTCCAAAGACAAATAAACTGTCACTGAGAATTCAAACCTGCTAACTGGGGAAATGGGAAAGGCTGTGAGGACTCATGATTTTACGCGAAATCTAGAAGGAGTTCCTCTCACCCTGGCGGAGTTCTGTTAGAAGGCTGATGCTTTTTGAGAATCCTCAGGAAAAGCCAGAGATACCTTTTCTTTCATTAATGGGACTTCCAGCCATTCTCCATGGGACATTCGAGATTGCCAAATGTCCAAAATTCCAAAAGCCTCCCCAGAGAGCGTGAGATATTACAGATGTCAACATCTGTAAAAATCCTTTCTGCTTAGAAGCAGATGGCAATATGCAATCTCATAACCACTAGCCGAAGGCTTCTAACATCACAACAACCTCCGCTAGGTCTGCAGGGGTACCAGAGGACTCCTGGGCTCCAGTGTATAATGGTTTAAATGAAAATGGACCACCAATCAATGTTCACTTTCTTCAAGGAAGAAAGCATAAAGCCTCGTGTCCTCTCTCCCCAAGACCGAGTTGTGTTGATTTATTCCAGGCAGATGCTTTTGACAGGACCCTGTAAAATCAAGTTGTGAGTTTATTGTAGCAGTTAATTATCAGGCCTTTTCTAGTGCTAATGCCTTTTACTTCTTACTGGGGAAAACTGGGCCTTTTACTGGGACAAAGACTTAACTTTTAGTCAAGAATGTGTTAAAATAACATGAGATGGAGATGATTTAAATATATTTAAGGACAAACGCGGGAGCACTGCTAACTTGTCGTTTTGTAAAGAAAGCTGATTTCATTTACAAGTCTCTGGGAATACTCTTTGTTCACTTCCCAAAGAAACAACGCTCTCAGCTTTGTTTTAACAATATGTTTACTCAACCATTCAGGTGACTGGAGATTCCAACCACACACCACTCTCCTGGGCTTACGTCTGACACTACAGCTATCTTAGACTTTCTAATACTATACATATACAAATTGTGGTTTTAGGTGCACCAAGAAGTGTCTTGAAAACCTCCATAAAAGCTGGGAAAAGAGCGAGTGAGAGGCACAAGAAACCTTGAAAGTAGGGGGGTGGGAGTGGGTAGGAGGAAGTCAGAATGGGGGCATAGCTTTGTTAATTACTTTAGGCAGCAGAGAAATCTGGTTATGTTTTTTCAGCACATGTTAATATCAAATAAAGAGACACCAGATCTTGCTAATCTGTCGACCCCTCAGACAAAGTTTATTTGTGGTGACTTTTAAACTCCTGACTTGCCTTCCAATCACCGCGTTTAAAATGAAAAGCTTTAAATAAACACCAGGAATAGAAGATAAATAAACTTTTTTCCCCCTTGCAAGTGCCTAGCTTGGCGAGGTTCAGGCTCAAATCCCCAGAGGACAGAGCGCTCTCTTTTGTGTTAATGTTTAAAAGATTTTCCAATGCCGGAGTTTATTCCTACTGCAAACATTTCTATTTACAAGGTCAAGTGTATCAGCACTCGACACAGCTTAAGAGTGTAATTATTTATCTAAGGGCGTTTGAGTGTAGATCAGTAGCTCTGGCAGGAACCCAGCCTTCAGCCACTGCTAAACAACTCCTCACAACAATATTACAAGTTCTGGTGATTGTTCCTTTCCCCTGTGTGTTTACTTTTGCTGGTCTGAATGTTTTGCAACAAAATTTTGTACTTTTTCACCAAAAGTGTGAAAATGACTTTGAAGTATTGAGTCTTGCAAGCTTCCTAAAACCTATTGGTAACAGATGTTATTGGCATGTTTGATTGAGAATGGCTAGTAGCCAGAGAGGATACTCTTGGGGGTAAGGGGTGATGGGAAGGGGGATACAGAGAGGGGAGGTCTCAGGGAAAAAGGGGGAGGCGGGGCAACATGATGTCTGAGTTATCCTCAAATTATGTACAAGAGACACTATTTTGTGAATTCTCTCCACAAACGCAAACACCAATAGAGAGGCCAGTCAATTAGATATTTTTGGCTGCCTCATTTACAGATGTCTAATTGTTCATTAAATTAAAGGCAGAAATAATACCCTGCATTTCTTGTCTTGTACTGTATTTGCATTTCAGTTGATGGTTGATAGATTCTCAGTGCCCCCTCAGCCCCCCTCCTCACCCATTATTGGGTTAACCACAATGTAACTCTGGAAAGTAACTACACCATATTCATTGTTTAAAACTCTTTACTGATGTACACGTTTTAATAAAACAACCAAAAAATACACAAATCCATAGTTATTTAAAAACTTAGGATTTTTAAAAAACAATGTCTATAAAAATACAACGTTTAAGGCAGTTTGGAAATGCATTTGTACATTTCTACAACGTCCATAAATTCTCTTGAAAATAAGAATGTTAACTTCAATTCTATAAAATACACTGTACATTTTAAGACTGTTCTAAATATAGCACACTTCACAATGGACCGTGGGTTTTGATTCCTGGTGACAAATGGATTCTATACATTTCGGGGGGGGAGATGTAATATGGATGTGAGTTTAAAACTTTTAATTTCTTTTTAAAAATAAATTATTTCTGAAGCATACAATTTATAAAAATTCTATATACAAAGTACAGCAACTGGTAACAAACCCCAGTTTTAATACATTTTATATACGATGTACCAGGGTTTAGCAACCCTGATAGGAGCAGAGGCAATATACATTCTCCGCATATTTAAACATACAATTTCTTGATGTAAAGAACAAAAATGGCAAAAAAACAAACATCATAAAGAGGCTTTCGTAGATGGCAGTGCAGAGCTTTTTTAAATAAAAAGTTGCATTGTTCAACACCATGGCAACCCCTTAGATCAGCATTTTTTGACCCTTAATCCTAAGAAATGTGCTAAGAGATCAGAGTGGTAGCAATGAAATTAAGGTCAAGGGCTCAAACTTATCCAAAACCAATTTAGGGGTTCCCTCTAAGGCAATCGCCGCCCACCCCCACCCCCACGTCACTGAGAATTCTGGGCGCTCATACAAACAGTGAAAGAATGAATCGGTAAGTGGGACTTTTCTGTTTACATAGGATTCTAACGTCCTCACTGGCCACAATCTATAAAAGTCGATACTGGTACTTTTTTTCCCCCTCAAAGGAAATATGCTAATAGGCAGCCCCTTTGCAAATATAATTCCTCCTTCCCATCCCTTCGAATTGCTAAGGCCCCACTGGTCAGCACCTTCCCTTTCGAGTCCAGGACTACTGTTATGTCCCCTACATGCCCGC
Source organism: Theropithecus gelada (assembly GCF_003255815.1). NCBI lineage: Eukaryota > Metazoa > Chordata > Mammalia > Primates > Cercopithecidae > Theropithecus > Theropithecus gelada. Next base: position 100,187,075 of record NC_037683.1, read on the forward strand.
TTCCTCCGGGAGGTCCTGAACACTGCAGCTAGGTTTCTGGACGGCAGACAAGTCGGGAGTTTCTGCAGCTTGGAATTGGGGCGGGGGAAGAGGTCCAAGAAGTCAAGCTCCGGAGAGGAGCTTCAGGGGAAGTGCCCAGAGTCGTGGCGGGGGGGACCGGCTACACCAAGTTGACTTGAAAAAGTTTTGGGAAGTATCCCCAACCATCCCCTCTATCTGTCCCCAAGCCACAGGTGCCCCGGCGCGGGGGCGAGGCGAGCACGGGAGCGGGACGCAGGCTCTCCCGCAGCCAACGGCGGGGGGCGCGAGGCCTAAAAGAGCAGCCCGAGCAGCAGCAGCAAGATGGAGGCAAGTGGGGTCCAGGCGCCCCGGGGCGCCGAGCGGCCGCCGCCGCCGCTGCTCCTGCGCCCGGGCCCATAGGGCAGGTCCCCGCGGCCGCCCGCTGCAGCAGCGCCGCTGCCTGGGCGCGGTGGGTGCGGGACGCCGTCGTCGTCGTCTAGCGGCTGCTCACCACCCGCGCCCCCTGGGCGCTGCTCGTCATCGTAGTCCTCATCGTAGTAGTCGTCCAGGCCCCCGTCCGAGCCGCTGCTGCCCGGGCCATTGCCCAGCTCGGCGCCGAAGCACAAGCGGGCCATGTTCTCCTTGACCGACTCGCAGATGGGTCGCTCCAGGCCGTCGCACACGCAGTCGTTGAGCAGTGCCGCCTTGGGCATAGCCAGCATGTCCTCAATGACGGTGCGGCATTCGTCCGTGCAGCGCAGCCCGTTGAAGACCTTGCCGCAGTAGGTCAGGTAGCGGCTCAGCGCCAGGTTGCAGCGGCTGTCGCGGTCGCAGCGCCGCCGGGCCTCGGTGCAGCCCATGACCCCGCCCGCGCCGGGGCCGCCCGCGCCGCCGCCGCTCGTCCGGGGCAGGCACGGCTCAATGGCGCGCTTGGTGGACTTGCAGTTCTCGTCTTGCGCGCAGTCACAGTCCTCCAGGGCGGGCCCGCGGCGCGTGTGGTTGAGCTGAATGAGGGCCGAGATGCAGTGGCTCGGGCAGCGCCAGCGCGACGAGAAGGAGGCGGCCGAGGCCGGGAAAGCTGCTGCGGCGGCGGCGGCCCCGGGCGCGTCGCCCCCGCCGTGCTGCGCCAGCACCGGCGCGCACGCCTCGGCGTACTGGTTGTAGGCGTAGCTGCACTCCGGCTCCCCCTGGCACTGCAGCAGCGCCTGCCAGCAGATGAGGCGGCGGCCGTGCGCCAGCCCAGAGCCCCGCGGCGCCGAGCCCAGCAGCTGCAGCAGCGCCATCAGGCACAGCCAGGCGCCCGGCACGGTCCCCCCGCGGGCCTCGCCGCCGCCGCCCAGCAGCGCGGCCACCATCGCGGGCAGCGGCGGCCGCCGGGAGAGGAGGGGAAAGGAGACGAGGCGCGGGGAGCGGCGGACGCGGAGCCGGTGGAAAAGTTTGTCCAAGTCCTGCCCACTTCTTGCATGAGTGTCTTCATAAATCCATGCGCGCCGCTGGCTGATGCCCCGCTGGTGGCAGAAGGTCCCCTTTCGCTCCGGCTGTGGTGGCTTCCTGGAAATGAACAGCTGCCGAGATCTGGTCCCGCTCTCCCACCCGAGAGCCCTCCGCTCGGCCCCCGGTGGTGGCGGGAGAGGCTCACTGTCGCCCCGGGGGGGTGCGGGCCGCGGGGCCGTGGCGGGGCTGCAGGACCGCGCGGCGCGGCGGGTGCATTTTGCTCCGCGCCTGCAGATCCGTTGTGCGGCCGGCTGTCCCCGCGCCGGCTGCTCGCGCTGTGGCCGCGGCGCTCCTTCCTCCCGGGCTCAGCGCCGCGCAGCCGCCACTGCTGCCGCGGTCTCTCGCATCGCGCCGCTTCCTGGCCCGGCGTCCGCGCGCTGCCCGCCTTCCCGCGGCCCGGCCGCCCCGCGTCCCCTCCCCCTCCGCCCGCGGCAACCACGGCCTCCGCCGAGCTCCGGGGAGCTCTTTCCGGGAGGCGCGGGGAGAACAAGAAAGTCGGCGCTGCCGGAGAGCGGCTCCCTGGCTTCACTCGGCGGCGGCTTCTCGGGTGACCAGGAGCCCGGGGAGCGGATCCGCTGAGCCCGGCTGCAGACTCGTTAGCAGCGAGGCTTTAAATACAAAAGTGGGCCGGGAGCCCCCGCGTGGTGCCGCGGTGCCCCCTCATTATGCATGCATGGAAAAGCAAACAAACAAAAACATTAGCAACGCTCCTCCGGCTCGCCGAGCCCCGGCCCCGCGCGCTCCGAGCCTGCCCGCTTTCTCCTTTCTCCACTCTCTTTCGCCCTTCGCTCGGCCCCCTTTCCCGGCTTTTCGAGATGCTATTGGTCCTGCCTGTTGTTGTTGAAAGTTTTTTTTTTTTTTTTTTTACGGGCCGGTGGGGGGGGGGTGGGGGGGGGGGGGGGGGGGGGGGGGTGGTGGGCAGCTCACATTCAGGCATTCAGGGCTTGAAAGGAAAGGCTTAGGGAGCTTGACGGAGGCCGGGAGCTCCTCCTACTCTTAAGGAGGCTCGGATATGCAGCCCTAGCTCGCGCACTGAACCAGCGGGCAGGGCTTAAGGGCAGCTGTTTGCATCCGGCTCAGGCACGGGCCTTTTTTGTTTGGTTCTTTTTTCTTTTTCTTGCTTTTTTTTTTTTTAATAGTTTTATTAATTCTCGCTGGCCCCCATCTGTGCTTTCGACTGGATTCAGAACTCAGTTTATCTTCCAGGCTCCCTGTCTCTGGGTCTCGATCACTGCAGAGGGGAGGGGGAGAATGCAGAGAGAAAATGTGAGACTGAAACTTTTTAAAAGAAGCATACAAGAAAGAAGCACACACTTTATTAGGGAGATGTCGATGAGATGCTTACAACCCTCCCCCCGCCCCGAGTCCCAGTTAGGCCATCTGGCAGGTACCGCCCGTGCGCCAGGCATCGTTTTCAAATTGCAAGACCGAAATCCAATCAACCGAAATAATTTCTTAGGAAGATAAGCTTGCAACACGTGCAGTAATGAAAGAATTTAAATAGCATTAAAAATATTCAGGAATGTTGAGCAAGTACCACCTGGCTGCAGTCACAAGACAGAAGAAGGAGATAAATGGGCACGCACCAAAGGTTTGTATTAAAGTGTAAGTTTCAGCCCCTCACTACATTTAAGGGAGGCTGCCCCGCAGAGGAAACTTCTGCTGTCTCGGCGCGGGAGTTACGGAGCTACCTTAACTGGGGCGCAACGCAGCCTTCGGCCACCAGAGGCAGCGGGCGTCTGCGGCCTGTCAAAAACTGGCGCTTTTTTCCTCCCCTTTCCGTGGAGAGACTATCAACTCCATCTGTCACAAAAATTAAGGCTAAATCTCCTCTCCAGAAACAGAGGGAGCCGGGGCTCCGACGCGCTCAGCGTCGGGCTGTCCGCCTCTCCCTAGAGGCCAAGTGAATTTGAAACGGCAAAAGTCACAGCCGCAGGCCCAGCACTAGGAGATTCCTCCGGCTGTGGGAAATCCTCCTGTGCCTGCTGAGGCTGCTGCGGTCCTTAGAGGCGCTGGGTCGGCCGTGGGAAGCTGCACCTCTGCAGTACCAAAATCAAACCTTAAAAGAGCCAGACTGAGGTAAGGCGGACCGGCTTGCTCTCACTTGAGTCGTAGTAGACAAATAATATACATCAATACTAAAAAAATACAGAAAGCCTGCAACTTCATAGCACATCAAAACAACCATATCCCTGATTCTCAATCTCTCTCTTTTTTTTTTCTTTCTGTTATTTGGAGTTGTCCAAGTCCTCCAGGCAGGACTGAAAGGACTTGGACAACTCAGACACCTTCTCTGTGTCTGGGATCCCTCATAGATAAGGTTCGAAGCCAATTAGACAATTGAACAAGCCCCTCTTGTCTTTAAAGCTTTGTTATTTTAGGCCCATAAGGAACAAAGTCAGCACTCAGTTTCATCTTTGCTTGAATGGTTGTTGAGTTCCTTTAGAATAGTGGGACCCAAACCTTAGCACGTATCAGAAAACTCAGATCCCTAGTTTTTGGAGTTTCTGATTCAGTTGGACTGGTGGGTCCCAAGAATATGCATTTCTAACACGTTCTCAGGGAATGCTGCTCAAACTTTGAGAACCACTGCTCTCGAAGTTAACATTTTTTTTTTCTGTGTTGTTGTGTTTTTGGTAAAACTTGCCCCACCTTGGCCTTGATACAGCTCTCAGTGGGGTTTAAGGGAGACCCAAGACCTCTGCATGCTTTGGGGACCTCTGCATCCCAGTCACACAGCATTAGCATTGCAAGCCTGAGGGGTTCTCAGCCCACTTTTTTGTTGTATTTCCATTCACCACAATAGGCTATACTGTCTCCTATCTTAAAAAAAAAAAATAGTAAAATCTTCTAGACTCCTCCTCCCTACTCAGTCGCTATCCCATTTTCATGAAAACTTGAAAACCTTGCTTTTACTCATTTTCCTCACTCTCCTGTTCTCCCCTCGATTCATGCTACATAATTGAGCTACATTCGATTATGTGGAGTCACTTGTGACCAAAATCTTGCTCTACCCAATGGTCACTTCTCAGTCCTCAGCTTATTTGATGTTTCAGCAGCATTGGCCATGACTGATCACCTCCTTCTTTTCAAAGCGCTTTTTAAAATTTTGGCTTCTGAAACTCCACACTCCCCTGTTCTCTCATTTTACTGCCTGATGACTCCTTCTCTCTCTTGACTCCTTAGGTAACCACATCTATTGCCTTGATTTTAAATTGCATCTCCTAATTTGATGTTTTCAATTTCAGTCTTTCTCTGATCTCCATATGTATATATTCACTTGGTTCCAAGAACATCTCAAACTTAAGCTTCCCCAAGAGCACTTCTAATTTTCCATCCCCAAAACCTATTTGTTTACTGGGCTTTCTGTGGTGGATACCCTCCAAAATTGTTCTCCATCAGTTTTCCCCCTGCCTTTAAATCCTTACTGCTCAGACCAAAAGGTAGAGTCCAATCCCCTTCCCCCTGAGTCTTGGGTAGGCCTTACTGACTTTGATCAATGGGACATAGTGAAAGTGACTGACATTCTGGGGCCTCCAGGGCTGGATCACAAGAAGCCTTGCAGCTTCTACTCAGGCCTTCTATTAGTCCGTTTTCACACTGCTGATAAAGACCATACCCCAAACTGAGCTATTTACAAAAGAAACAGGTTTATTGGACTTACAGTTCCACATGGCTGGGGAGGCCTCACAATTATGGCGGAAGGCAAGGAGGAGCAAATCACATCTTACATGAATGGCAGCAGGCAATGAGAGGGCTTGAGTGGAGAAACTCCTGTTTTTAAAACCATCAGACCTCATGAGACCCATTCACTATCATGAAAACAGCATGGGAAAGACCCACCCCCATGATTCAATTATCTCCCATGGGGTCCCTCCCAAATATGTGGGAATTATGGGAGCCACAAGATGAGATTTGGCTGGGAACACAGAGCCAAACCTTATCAGGCCTCTTGGAATGCTTGCTCTGGAGAAGCCAGTCACCATGTAAGACATCTGGACCACCTTCAGACTGGCATGCTATGAGGAAGCCCATGCTTACTATGTGTAGAGGATACATGGAGAGGGAAGGAGATCCCTGACCAGCTCCCTGCTATTTCAGCCATGTGAGTGAAGCAGGCACCAGACTTGTGAGTGGAGACACTATCTTGGATGTCCAGCCCAATTGAACCTTCAAGTGGCTCCAGCTCTAGCTGCCATCCTACTTAAGGCACATGAGAGAGACCCCAAGCCAGGATCAAGATCAGGGTGAAGCAAGTGAGGCATTTTGGTGCAAAATTTAAGGAGGCATTGACCTTCATAATTGGGCTCCAAAGACTCCAAGAGTGAGTGTCTCCTTAAATTTTGTACTTGAGACACTACATTCACCTTTCTGTAGTTCTGGTCTTGCCTCAAGCAAGAACAGCAGAGCTTAGCTCAGTCAACCCAAATAATCCTGAGAAATAACAACAACAAAAAAATGTTCTTTTAAGCCACTCAGTTTTGAGATGGTTGGTTAGGCAACAATAGATCATTAGAACTTTTCATCCTGTCCAATTGCTTAGCTGAAAGATGCTAGTATCTGCCTGAATTCTTCCCTTTCCTTCACATTCCACATTCAATTAGTGGTTCATCATAGGTGTCAATAAAATATTTAATAAGTTGAATGAATGAAGAATCAGCACTTATTTCTTGTCTTCTAAATCAGCCAACTCAGAACTAGTCCAAATCATTTCTATTACAGCGAACAGTAATAGAGACCGTGAGAGATTAAAGAATACAGAATAGTTCTGAAGTTTTAAAATATAAAATTATATTTCCAAAAGGGTTCACTGGTTCGGTAAAAGAACAAAAACCTCAATCAACAAATACCAATTACCTTTTGGTGCTTTAGCAACATAGCCAGGATAAAGTAGGAGGAGATAGACTCCTACCCTCAGAGGACTCAACAATATGTCACTTGACCATTTGGAGTTGTCAAAGTCTCTAACCACTTAGCAGAAGTCTTAAGTCACAGACACCCTGTATTAGTGTGTTCTCACACTACTATAAAGCCTGGGTAATTTATTTTAAAAACTGGTTTAATCAGCTCATGGTTCAGAAGGCTTTATAGGCTTCTGCCTCTGGGAGGGCCTCAGGAAGCTTACAATCATGGCTGAAGGCAAGGAGAAGCAAGCACTTCTTCACATGGCTGGCAGGACAGAGAGAGCAAAGGAGAGGGGTGCTGGGCACTTTCAAACAGCCGGATCTTTTGAGAACTCACTCTCACAAGAATAGTACAGGGGAAATCCCTACATCCCTCCCCCATGATCCAATCACCTCCCACCAGGTCCCTCCCCCAACACTGAAGATTACAATTCAACATGAGATTTAGGTGGGGACACAGAGCCAAACCGTATCACACCCACTCTCTTGTTTTCTTTATTTACTTGCATTCTTAAAACCAGAAAATATTAATATTTCAGTTTGTGGCAGATACTCCATGGAAATCAAGCACCATCTACTCTAGAATTTTACATTAGACTTTGTATCCTGAATGTTTACCTCATTCTTCACAAAAGTCTTCTCTTTGTCTGTTGCCTTCTTAAGAAGAATTAATTCTTAGGAACAAGATAGAAGGATGGGAACCTCATGTTGAAGGAAATCCCTTTCATGCACAGTAAAGCAGGCTCATTCTCCCAGCTGACGATCTGGAGCCTCCTCCTGAACCCCAGCTTTGCTTATATCATCCACAAGGACCATCTTCGCATTCTTGAGTCCTATTCATTCCATCTAAGAAAAATGTTGTTCACATTCACCCTACCTGTCTTCTCATGTCCTGGTTTCTTCAAGGCTTTCTTCATTGATGAACACCAGGCTTTTCCCAGCTCTCCTCCAAACCAGGGATTGTAAACCAGAGAAGCATCTCTAAAGGATTTAGGAGCTTTTTCCAAATACATATGCCTGTACCGACTTCATTACACTCGAATTCTTCCCCAGGGGCCGAGGAATGTGTACTATGGAAAACACACACACACACAAAGGCATATTTCTGCTTATATCACCTTGCCAGTGGCTCCCAGACTTTGAGATTTCAAAGATCCGTTTATTTTCCAAAAAATCTGGAATATCTTTTAAAAAAGATGCCAACTTTTTATTTTATCAAGCATTAACAAACAAACAAACCTATTACTACCATCTATTAACACCAGTGTCTTATTGAAAAGGATTTGAAACCCCGAAGGCAGAGAAGGAATAACCAGAGAATTCAGGCAAGTTGAATAAATTTAGATATTTAAAGGATTTACTATATTGTCCTATTTTTTGTTTACTAAATTTTGCTATATTATTTTAACTAAATTTACTACACACGGGAAACTTCTTCAGAAACTTTTGCATCTTCAGACAGCGTTTTGGAAATACTACTCTAATGCAGTCCTCCATGCTGATGTTAAATGAGTCAGATGAAATCACTACTCCACTTAAAAATTTACAGTGACTCCTCAGGAAAATGTCCAAGGTCACTACCATTATTATAACAGTTTGAGGCCTAGTCAGTGGCTCATTCCTGTAATCCCAGAACTTTGAGACGCCTAGGCAAGAAGATCACTAGAGCCAGGAGTTTGAGACCAGCCTAGGCAACATTGTGTGACCCCATCTCTACCAAAAAACACCCACAAAAATTAGCCAGACATGGTGATGCGTGCCTATAATTCTAGCTACTCAGGAGGCTGGGAAGGGAGGATCACTTGAGCCCAGGAGGTTAAGGCTACAGTGAGCTATGAGCGCCACTGCACTCCAGCCTGGATGACAGAGCAAGACCCTGTCTCAAAAAAAAAAAAAAAAAAAAAAAAAAAGCAGTTTGAAAGACCCGTTCCAAATATTTAACCCCATCTATTTTTGCCTGTGCCCCCAAACGCAAGCATACATGCACACACACACATGCACTCACATATGATGCATGTACTCACATACATATATGGATGTATGCATCTGCACACTCATGCAGGCACACATGCATGGGCACTAACATATACACATGCATGCACTCACACATACTCATGCACACACATACACATAAACTGGAATTTCTCTTCTGAGTATCCACCATGGCATCTCCATCCTGCCCTTTATCTGTCTCTCCGTGGACTTTGGTATGTTGGCCTCTTTAGCAGAGAAACGCTTCTGTCCCCCAGCTTTAAGGGATTACGAGAGAAAGTCTCCCTTTTGACGCTCTCCTCCTGGATAATACATGTAAAGTCTCACCGCCCCCTTTCTATGTGCACATACTCTTTGTAACTGTAGTCAACAGCTGAGAAATCAATGTTTGTTGCTTAAGCCACCCAGTCTATGATATTCTGTTATAGCAGCCCAAACTAAGAGAGTGGATGAAAAAGACACATTTTTCTAGTAAACAAAGAGCTCTTAGAAATTTACAGGAAAAGGGCCAGGCACAGTGACTCACGCCTATAATCCGACTACTGTGGGAGGCTGAGGCAGGTGGATCACTTGAGGTCAGGAGTTTGAGACCAGCCTGGCCAACATGGCGAAACCCCATCTTTACTAAAAGAAGAAAAAATACGAAAATTAGTCGGGCATGGTGGCAGGCGCCTGTAATCCCAGCTACTCAGGAGGCTGAGGTGGGAGGATTGCTTGAATCCAGGAGGCGGAGGTTGTAGTGAGCCAAGATTGCGCCACTGCACTCCAGCCTGGGTGATAGAGCAAGACTCAGTCTCAAAAAAACAAAAACAAAAAAAAAAAAACTTACAGGAAAAGGACAGACCAAGGGAGAAATGGGTAAAAGATATAAATAGACAATTCACAGAAGCATAAATCCAAATTGTCAGCAAACAAGTGAAAAAATGTTTAAATTAATGAGTAGTTAGATGAAAGGAAATTAGAAAACAATGAGATGTTCCTTTAACACTCCATAGACCGACTAAGATGTGAAAGCACTTTGACAGCCAGTTCTTATAAAGATACCTTCAAGTGTTGCTGGTGTAAATGTGAAATGTTGGATTCTTTTTTGGCAATACCTTTAAAATGTAAAATACAAATACTAACTGGCCCAACCCTGAGAATCTTTCCAATAATAATAAATACTGATAAGGAAGCACACTATCTACATTCTAGCAATCTCAATAGAAATAATTACTTTTTTCCTCCAAAAGTTTTAGCAAAAGTTTTGGAACGTCAATGGATCTGGGCTATGTGCCCACGTACCTTAGTGAAAGAGATGAGAAAGAGAGAGAGAGATTGAGCACGTGCTTCCTGAAGGAAAACCAACACTGTCATGATGAGAAAAATCAGCCACTACACCAGGGCTCCACAAATGTGATCCAGTGCTTTGTAGTGGTTCATGATGAGACAGGCCACTCAGCTCATTAGAGCAGGCATTTGAATACTTTCATAGCAATCTCATAGAGTAGTATGATGTCAGTTGAAGCTAATAATAACATTTGAGGCTTCGATTTTGTAGGTGTTCTTTTTTCTAGTCACTTAAAAATTTTATTTTACAAAGTATCTGTGATAGACAAAAAAGTTCTGCAGTTTCAGAACAGACAGTTTGAGAAGCACTGTGAAATATACACATTAAAATACAAAAAAGAAATGGATACTGGTTATTTTCTTTGGTTTTAGAGGTAAATAAGTAGTTTGGTACAGGAACATAAGGATTTGGCGCTGTGTAAAGGCTAATAAAAATGGACGGAACAAACTTCGAATTCTTCAAGGAACATAGATAGCAACTCCAAGATGCAGAATGACAACAGGATCCCGCTTTCACTGATAAGTGTATCAACAGAGACAGAGCAGCTGTTTAACACCATCAGCCTACTGTTCTCTTTGGGGCAAAAACACATCCCCACATCATTGCTTTGGGACTGGGGAGATCAAGATCCTGGCTCAGTTTCAATACCTAATAACACAAGGAAATACCCACAAAATTAGAAGGAGCTCCAATTATCAGGAAACTTGACTTTCATACTTTTTGAAAAGAGATATTAATGAAATAGAGACTTAAACCCAATGGCAAGATACAACCTAGAACATTTGAGGCACAACACACTTCAACCTCAGTGGACTGCAGTTAGCAGTACAACCATATTTCTACCAAGAGCATTTTTCCCCCCAGGAGAGCACCTTGGGCACATTTGGGCATTACCTACTAAATTCTCCAATAATTGTGGCCGATTCTACAATATGCGTAGTTAGTATGTTTCAAAGCTGTGCTAGGCCTTATTTCCAAATCTAGCTTCTCACTACTGAAGTCAAGACTAAAATTAAGAAGAAACTTTTGGCTGGGCGCAGTGGCTCATGCATGTAATCCCAGCACTTTGGGTGGCTGAGGTGGGCGGGTCACGAGGTCAGGAGATCGACACCATCTTGGCCAACATAGTGAAACCACATCTCTACTAAAAATACAAAAATTAGCTGGGCATGGTGGTGCATGCCTGTAATCCCAGCTACTGAGGCTGAAGCAGGAGAAGGACTTGAACCAGGGAGTCTGAAGTTGCAGTGAGCTAAGATCAAGCCACTGCACTCCATCCAGCCTGGTAATAGAGTGAGACTCTGTCTCAAAAAAAAAAAAAAAAAAAGAAAAGAAAGAAATTTTTAAATAACTCTTTCATAAATCTAGATAAACTGTTTTCTAAATAAAAATAACATAGTTTATAAGAGAACTTAACAAATCCCTCAAAAGTCTGCTTTTTATCTTGTGAGGATTTATATAAAGACAATAGACATCCAAAAAAAACCTATCCACAGGGGGAAAAGAGTCTGGCAACAAGCTTGTACAAAATTTGTAAGTTTCAGGTTAATGCTTCTCTAAATAATTTGAGAAAAATACCACAATTGCTTACATATTTATTGCTGGAAATCTGTAATTGTCATAAATGTCTTGGGAAAGATCTATAATCTTATTGATAAGGATTGCAAGCCATCTAATTCATTTTAATGAAATATATACCCTAGGACTTCATCAAACACCTCATTGATGAGTTCACACTTTTCCTAAATTTTAAATCTGCATGTGCACTTTACCTGCTCATTTCTTACTGAATTTGATTCAGGTGAATCCAACACATGTTGCTTGAGTTCCCACTGTATGTTCTAGGAAAGTGAATAATTTTTTTTTCAAGTCTTCCAACTCTGTTCTTCTTTTCTTTCTTTATTATTAGACTTTTTTTTAAAGCACTCCTAGTTTTAAGATAATTTTAGAAAAATTGATTGGAGGCCGGGCGTGGTGGCTCATGCTTGTAATCCCAGCACTTTGGGAGGCCGAGGCGGGCGGATCACGAGGTCAGGAGTTCGAGACCATCCTGGCTAACACGGTGAAACCCCGTCTCTACTAAAAATACAAAAATTTAGCTGGGCGTGGTGGCAGGCGCCTGTAGACCCAGCTACTCGGGAGGCTGAGGCGGGAGAATGGTGTGAACCCAGGAGGCGGAGCTTGCAGTGAGCCAAGATTGAGCCACTGCACTCCAGCCTAGGCGACAGAGCGAGACTCCATCTCAAAAAAAAAAGAAAAATTGATTGGAAAGTACAGAGGTTTCCCACACAATTCCTCCTCCTCACAACTGTTTCCTCTATTATTTACATTCTGTATTACATTACTGTGGTACACTCGTTACAATTGATGAACCAATACTGATATTTTATTATTAAAGTCTTCAATTTACATTAGTTCCTTCTCAGTGTTCTTCATTCTATGCATTTTGACAAATGTATAATGTCATGTATTCACCTTTCGAATATCATGTAGAGTTTCACTTCCCTCAATTCCCTGGAAGCATTCTGTATTAACCTACAAGGGACCTTAAATCAAATTTTTTCGTTTACAGCTTCACCTCTTAAAGCTTCTGGATTTAGTATTTCCTTTTTGTCCATTATTAAAAAAAAAAGGAGGTAAGATTTGGCATGCCATTTGAATTCAAAAGTTGGTCTCTCGGTGGTACCCATCTCCTCAAATGATTAACTATTTATGTTGAAATAGTACTTCTTATAATTCAGTTATCCATCCAGAAATATTTCTGGAGTACCTGCCCTGGGCCAAGCATTCTGGTCTGTTTTTCTCCTGATTAGTGAAATTTGTGATAGGTGACCTTATGTTACATATCTTTGTTTCATGCATAGACATGCATTTAATTATCAAAGTCCTTTACATGTATATAGTACGAAATGCAAAAGGTTTTTTTTAATCATATAGTTTTAGCAAGCTTCCACTTACCTTTGCACTGAGACTGCCACTTCCGTTAGCCACTGTTATCAATTTCTGGCATGCATTGCCAGAGAAATTACATGTATACACCTACATAAGAATCTTTTTAAAAACAACAATCTTTGCCTTGTTTTTTACTTAACAGTATATTTTGGGCACTGTTTCATGTCACTTTGTGAAAAGCTGATGTATTCCTTGCTTATCCTTTTGGATCAGTACATAGCATTCCACTTTTGAGTGTTCCATAAATTATTTAAGCAGTCTCTTAGCCCCTTATTGTTGACTATTTAAATTCAAATTCTTTGTTCTTCCAACGTGGCAGTGAATATTCTTGCACATTTGTCACCTCATAAATATTTTAATGCAGCCATAGGTGGCATTTGTAGAGGTGGAATTACTCAGTCAAAGAGGAGGTACATTTTAAATGGTGCTAGATGGATTGTTCTATCTCTGTGTCTCTGATAGGTCCATTATTCTCTGTAGAAGTCATGCCAGTGTGCGAGAGTGTTTCCTAATATCATCACCAACATTACATGTTATTAAGCTTTTGGATCTTTGCCCATCTGATAAGTGAACAGTTATGCCATTGTAGCTTTAATTTTAATTTCTCTTATTATATGTAAGTCATACATTATTATTTAAGTCCTCAGGAAATTAATAAGGTAAAGATTGAATACATTGAAGTACAAGGAGGTTAAGTGATCCAACATCATCCAACTCATGACTGAGGACACCCAGAAAGTGCTCTCCCAAGCCCCTGTCCTGTGTCATCCCCCACCTCCCTGTCCGTAGTATATAGCATAGTGCCAACAGGCTTGGCTACAGGTTTGCATTTTCCTCCACTTGATCAGTAATTGTCAAAAAATTATTCCTTTTTGTGAAGAGGAATAGGATTTCTTACTAAAATGGCAAAATCAGTTAATTCTGAAGAATCCTCCCAGATTTCCTTTAAAATTTTAGGAACTCCCTTCCCTCTCACTAGAGACATACTAGAAAAAAAAAAAATCAACATTTTTTATCTGGATAATCACTGAATGACTGACATAAAATATCTGGACTTCTGTTTGAGATGAAATGATCCTATTATTGGCGGGACATAGTTGAGAAACAAAGCTTTGCTCTTTCCTCCCTAACTTCCTGCTCTGAAACACCTGTTTCCATTCTGTATCTGACCAAATTCAGAGCACTGAGTTTCCATACACTATGGAACCCTGAGAATCTTGTGCTTTCTGAGCAGCCAGTGAAGACTTTGCTTTCATTTGTATTTGTTGTGTTTGTCACGTAGAGGCTTGTCTCTGAACCTGAGCTGTCTACTGCCTCACTGTCACAGGCAGTTTGCTGCTCTAAGAGGGTTAAGTGTCCCTTCTTGTACCCTCAAACCCACTCTTGACCCTTGGTTTGGAGGGAAGGGAAGACACAGAGCCACATGGAAACGAGAAGGCTTCCTGTGGTCCCAGGGCAGAGCAGTTTGTGGTAGTTTAACAATTATTAAACACATTAACGAAGTGACCAAACGAGCCAACTTTCTGGAACAGACGTTATGTCAATCTTGAATTATGCGTTTTTGCTGTTATTATTCTTTATTCATCGAACAGATATTGCACAGCAGTTTGTGTCAGAAGCTGGTCTGTGTTCTAGAGGTCTAGCAATAACTAACAGGAGGAAATGCCTGCTTGTAGGTCATTTTATCCAATGGCTGTCATCATTTTCTTTCCCCATTTTCATGGTAAATCTGAGAACTGAGTGACCCATCATTACAAAAGTGGGAGTCCATTTCTGGAATTTCTGGAAAATGCAGGTGCCCTCAGGCTTAACCTTATCTCTGTTCTACAAACAAAAGAAGTGAAGTGAATTCCTTCCTAGGACCTTCTAGGTCCTGGAGGAAAAGTCTATGCCATTCTCAAATCCTTGAGAAACATCTGGGGGAAGCATAAACAAGGTGGAAGAAAAGCCTCCCTTTAAAAGCTGATCAGCCACTTTTCTGCCAAGGGCTTGTCAAAATTGCTCAAGAGGGAGGAAAAAAGAGAGAGAAACAAGTGCACATATACATTTTTAAAGTAGCTAGCAACCAAGACAACACCAATTATTTAACCACAGTAAAGAAACCAGCAGCCAAACCACACTGATTATTTAACCGCGTATCCAAGTGCTGAACACAGCCATAGCCAGCCACATTAATTTAATGTAAATATCCCCAGTAACCAGCCACACGGAGTCAAGAACTGCAGCAAGGGCAGCTCCTCACCTTTCCGTGTCTTGTCTCCAGATGTCTGGAGCTGAGAAACTGGCTATCATCCAACCAATATTTTCTTATTTTTTTCCCCCTGGCATTTTTGTTTCTCTAAAAATTGGTACATTCCTTCTCTACTGATCTAGAGTCTCACGTGTATACGCATACTCAGGGAGACATTGCACTTAGTGAATTATGTTCTTTCCCTCTTCATTTTCACCTGCTCTTTTCAAATCAGTCTTTCTCCTTTTTTAACTTCAGTGCTTTTTTTACGGTGCATTTGATTCCTACTTCCGTAATTTTCACTAATCATTATAAGTAAAGTTTACTCTCAAGAAGAATTTATCAGGAAAACATGATCTTGCTTTGCCATTTGTCATTACACAATCCATACCATTGGAATTTACTATAAAATAGTTCCTTTCAGTGAGAAATGCACAGACTCATGGATCTCATAAGCCCAAATGTTCACGTTTGAAAAACACAGCCCGACTTTTAATGGCCACAGGTATGGCGTCTGACTCAAGGTCAGTCAACCCATTGTCTAGCAACCAATCTGATTCCTCTCTTTGGGATTTGAACCAAGAGACATGGAGACTGGCTTGAAATGTGGCATAGATTGGGAGCTGACTGACAGGGCAGGCCATGTGGAAACCGAGCAAGCTTAGCTGGAGAAAGGAGCAGAGAGAAACAGCTGAGGAAGACCCAGTGGTCCAAAGCAGTTAAACGTGAGGCAACTGGTAACCATATGCTTCCCCGAAGTAAGGAGAGAGGCGCCCCACTGCCTGTCCGTGGTCTAGTTCTATTTCTAAGGAACCAGTCTCTGTTTCAGTTGCTATGACCATGAGACTGACTTTGGATATGCCCCATATTACATTTGCGTCAGCAGATAATAGGGCAAGATTAGGCTTTGGGGTCACCTAGCTAGTCCCTTTTGATTCTGCTCTCTCCTCAGTGCCCACCTTTTCTCCGGCCATGGCATCAGTTTTAAAACGATGACTGTGAATAAAATGTCTATCTCATGTGTAGGGAAGTCTCTTAGGCATAATGTAACAAGCTTAATGAGAACTTGAGCTTTGTGGAGTGAGTCATGGAGCTACTATATAGAGCAAAAGGTTCAGGGTGCCATTGGTGCCTAACCGGCTTGTACAATACCTCATCAATGGCAAAGCACAATGTTGGTGGGCTGAACCTCTTCTCTTTCCCATTGCTTTTGAGTGCTAGGTGCCATTTCTGACTTCTCTGATTCAAATCTAACCAGACTTTGGGGGTGGGAAATTAGAAGTGCTCTTAGGGCAGGATAAGTTTGAGATGTTTTTGAACAACCAAATGAGTGTGTGTGTGTGTGTATACATATATATATACACATATATATATATATATATGTGTATATATATATATATATATATACACATATATATATATATATATGTGTATATATATATATATATATATGGAGATAAAAGAAAGACTAAGATTGAAAATATCAAAAAGCACTTTGGAAAGAAGGGGATGATTGGTCATGTCCAATGCTGTGGAAAGGTCACATAAGCTGAGGACTGAGAAGTGACCATTGCATTGGGTAGAGCAAGATTTTGATGATTAGTGACCTTGACATGAGATAAATCTCATGAGATAAAATGATGAGATAAAATCTGATTATAATGAATTGGGAAGAGAACATGAGGAGGTATTGGAAAAAGTGAGTAAAAGCAACTTTTTCCAGGATTTTTAATAGAAATGAGAGAGTTACCCATTGGGGACTTCCCCAGGGGAGGTGGTTGGTTATCAGCACAGATGCTAGGAACAGCCAGGGTTTGAATCTCAGCCTTATAGGAATTAGTTAAACTCACTGAGACTCAAATTTCTTAACCTGTAAAAGGAAGTTCAAAGCATGAAATTATTAACTGAAGAGTTGAGTATCTAGCATGATACCCATATTGGCTAACTTAAACCACAGATGGGATGCTTTATTTGTCTAATATCTATGAGCACACACCTACTGGCTCTTTAAAAGAAACTCATGCAGTTCTGTATATATGACTCTTTACTGCCCATCTGCCGTGTCCTGGTGTTGTGCTGCTCTAGGTGAATGTGAGACAGTACCTGTCCTTCACAGACTCACCAGCTAACCTGAAGCAAGAAGATCCCTCTACTACCACAATGGCGTATCTCTTGCCTGAATAGAACTTCCCTGGGTTATTTCATAAATGCAGATTCCTGGACATCTCCTGGACCTGCAGAAGACTCTGGTAGTGGAGCCTGTAGAACCCCACATGGTACCATCTACAGTGACTTCTTCTGCACACTGGAGTCTGAGGACTCTTGCTAAGGAAACTTGAATAGTTGTGGAAGTTTCTGGGCAGATGAGTGACAAGAGAGCAGCATTTGAAGATTAGCCTGTTAGAACTGATTGGAGGGAAAAGAGGCAGCAGGACTAATTAAGATGAGATTGCCATCAACCAGGGTGAAAAGAGTGTTTAGGCACAAGGAGGAACAGTGAATATAAAAAGAAGGGCAGACAAGAAAGATTGTTTTCAAGGCAAAAAATGACAGTGTTTAGTAACTGACTGGAAATAATAAATAAAGGGGGTGTTAGCAGCGGGATGTATCGCGTGGCACCAAAGTAAGTTAGTGAAGGCAAATCTGAACGGGTCTGCAGCAACCTCCATTCTTGCCTTCTCAGAAGAAAGAATTAGACTGAGGGACGTAAGGCAGAGTGAGAGACTGAGGCAAGTTTTAGAGCAGGAGTTAAACTTTATTAAAAAGCTTTAGAGCAGGAACGAAAGCAAGTAAAGTAGATTTGGAAGAGGGCCAAGTGGGCGACTTGAGAGACCAAGTGTACGTTTGACCTTTGACCCGAGATTTTACACGTTGGCATGCTTCTGGAGGGTTGTACCCCTTCTCCCCCGATTCTCCCCTGATTCCTCCCTTGGGGTGGGCTGTGCACATGTGCTATGTGTCTACTGCTGGCACTTGGGAGGGGCCACATGCCTAGTGTGTCTACTGGAATTGTAAGTGTGCTCACTTGAGGCGTTCTTCCCTGACCAGTCGAATGTTCCTAGAAGGTCATATACCAGATAAATGCCACCATTTTACCTCTTCTTAATGCATATGCTTGAGCTCACTCCCCCAGCTCCTGAGATCTTTTCAGGAAGCTACTGATCACCAGTTTCAGGGTTTTTTTTTTTTTTTTTTTTTTTTTTTCTATCTATTAGGAGACTGCCTGTCCCTGGTTCTGGCTATGGCCAATTATTATTTTAGAGAACCTGTAACAACGCCTGACCATTTCCTGACGGTGACCTGACACTCCTGGGTGGGGAGCCCTCTGCTGCTCTGCTCATGCCTGACTGGCTACCCACTGTAATAGAAGGGAGGATGACTCCAAGGTTTCATTCAAGGAGGCTGCTCCCCTTAGTTTCAGATTTGTTTTTCTGCCTCCTCAACATCTCTACTCAGAAGTCCAATAGTCACGGTAATGGACCACATCAAAAGCATAAGCCCGAATTTCCATTTTCCCCAAACCCACTTCTCCCCCAGCCTCTTCCCCATCTCAGCAACTTGCAACTCAGGACAAGACTCTGAGGTGATTTTTGAACTCCCATTTCTTCCATAGTCCCATAACCAAATCCTTCAGCTATACTTTCAAAACCAATCAACAATCTTTCTAGTTTTCATTGCCTCCAACTTGACTATTGTGGCCCAACCAACATTATCCTTGGCCTGAACTGTGACAACAGCTTCCTAACTTGTCCCTGCTTCTACCCTTGTTCTTCATAAACTATTCAGACCATGTCACTTCTCTGCTCAGATCCCTTTAATGGTTCCCCCAATTCATTCCAAGTCAAAGCCAAAGTCCTTACAGTGGCCCACAGGATCCTACATGATCCCATCCCCCAGCACCTCCCTGACCTCACCTCTTCTCGCTGCCCCACAAGCAATCTGCTGGAGACCTTCAGGTGGCTGTGTTGTCACTTATATTTGGCAAGCCGGCTCCTAAATCTGGTCCTTTGTTCCTGCCATTCACTCTGCTGTTGGTGGACCTAAACTTCCTCCGTCCTTCCCTCTCCATCAAGGTTTTGGAGGTGGTATTCCTTGCCTTATATACAATCCTTCCAGAAATCCATATGATGGACTATTATTATTATTCCAATAATGTCACTGTGTCATCTTCACAGAGGCCTTTCATGACCTTCCTACATGGAACAACATTAATCAAGTAACTAGTTGTGACTCTCTACCTGTCTTTTTCTGCTTAGTTTTTAAATTTGCCCTTATCCCTTGGTATATTATATACTTACTTTTCTATTATCTGTCACCCAAAAACAGAATGTAAAATGCTAAGAGAAGAGCATTTATATAGTTTATTTAGTGCTAGATTCCCCGAGCCTTGAACAGAGACCAGTACCTAAACCCTCACAAACATTCGTTGAATAAATGGCAAGACTGAATTAAGAGGCAACGTAGCTACTAGGAAAGAACGTGGGCTCTTGAGCCAGGTGGGCTGGGTTTGTAACTTGGCTCTACTTCTTACTTAATAAGTAATCTTGCACAAGTTACTTTGCATCTCCATGCCTCAGTTTTCTTATCTGTAGAATGCAGGTATTAATAAGAGCCCTCTGCAGCCATTTTAAACATAGCTACACATTCTTTAACACGCTTCCGTGGAGAGTAAGGTCTGTGTTCCCCCCCACCCCTAACTCTGAGCAGGCTTGTGACTGCTTTGATCAGCAGAATACAACAGAAGTAATGCTTCCAAGGTTAGGTACACAAAGTGATCTAGCTTCTGCCTTACTCACAGGAACCCTTGTCCTTGGAGTTCAGAGCTGCCACGTAAGAAGTACAAGTGCTTTGAGGCCGCCATGTTGGGGGGATCCTCAAACTACATGGGGAGGCAATAAGCAGGTACTCCAATCTGCAGTTCCAACTGAGTCCCGCCTTCAAATCATCCCAAGCCAATGTCAGATGTGTAGAAAGAATCACCTAGATGATTCCATCCCCCTGCAGCTGCTCAGTTGGTCAGTTCACCTGCAGCTGTTCAGGTCTTTGGAGCTAAGACCTCAGATGTTGTAGAGGAGAAACAGGTCACTCCCATCTGATTTCCTATGTCCAATTTACTGATCCAGATAATCTGTAAAATGGCTGTTCTTTTATACCCCTAAGTGGAATAATATTGTATTATGTCTATGAGTACAGTATTAGAGTATTAAATATTGGAGTATATGAATATAAGTATTAGAGTTAGGTCTCACTCACTGGTGTGTTTCTCTGAGCATGTAGCGTTGGTGTGAGGCCTAAAGGAGACACTCCACAAACGTTGCTTCACTGATTTCATAAATGCACTCGTGTTCATTATCGTCTATAAACTTCTTGGAAAACATTGTTTTTCAATAATTTTCTCCAATCTTGCCTTGAAATTTGCCCTATTTGCCGAGAAGTTGATTGGTAATCTTATAAGATTTAGATTGAAGTTTATGGATGACATGGCTAGTATTGCTAAGAATGTACAGTGCAGCGTAAACACGGAAGTCTTGCATAATCTTTTCCTGGACTTGTGCTTTTTTGAACTGAGTTCAAATCTAAACTGAGCAAGGCCACACAGGGCGTTAAAGCAAAAAATGTACAGTTGGAATGCACTGAACCCCCTCGATTGGGGGAGATAGGCCTTGGAGGAGGTGATTTTTAAGAACCTGCCTTTTATTTCCAGTCACCTGGCAAGCCAATCTAAGAAAATATACCACACAAATGTGATTTTCTAGTGACACAATTGTCTAGAGAGAAAAACAACTTCAAACATATCATGGTGTTTTGGAAATTATTTGCTGAATATGTCAACATACCCTTTGAAAGAAAAGCAGTTGCCTAGCTTTTGGACTCTTCTCATGTGCAGATTTCTCAAATTTTGAAATAACAAAATCCTTAAAATAATTACTTGGATGTGACTCACATTTTTTAGACGGCCTGTTGGATACTTTGCTGCAAATAATTTCATGTGTCTAACTTTGCTACAAATAATTTCATGTGTCTAATTTCATGGTACAGCTACATTGGGCAAGAAGGAAAAAATAGGAGGGCAGGGAAGCTAAAGAACAAAGGGAAAAGCAAGCAATGTTTAGATGTAATTGTTTGAGAGTGCTGCCTTAGGAAATATTAATCTCATTTGAAGTTTGTAGTCTCTGAATTCTTTTTTTTTTTTTTCTGAGATGGAGTCTCGCTCTGTCATCCAGGCTGGAGTGCAGTGGCATGATCTTGACTCACTGCCACCTCTGCCTCCTGGGCTCAAGCAATTCTCCTGCCTCAGCCTCCTGAGTAGCTGGGATTACAGGCGTGTGCCACCACGCCTGGCTAATTTTTGTATTTTTAGTAGAGACAGAGTGTCACCATTTTAGGCAGCCTGGTCTCAAACTCCTGACCTCAGGTGGTCCACCCGCCTCAGCCTCCCAAAGTGCTGGGATTACAGGCTTGAGTCACGGCGCTCAGCCTAGTCTCTGAATTTTTACTACAGCAAATATTAATGCTTCAATGTCATATATAGCCAGTAAGGCACAGTCCTCATACTCAAAGTGAAACATATTTAGGACTGTTTTTTCTCAGTAACAGTGAAATCAGAGGGTAACGGTGTTACTAATGATTTCCTATGTATTGACCCAGGGTAGAAAGTTCCTTTCTAGGGGCTGTTGACTTTATGACTCAGGATTATTATCTGAGAGTGTGGGAAGCGTGGTTGGGAGGGTCAGTGGCCAAATAAACAACCTGGGGAACCCTTGTGTCTTAAACAAGGGAAGGACATATTTATTAAACACACATGGCGATGTGGTTTACATTTGTGTCCCTGCTCAAATCTCATGTCCAGTTTTAATCCCTAATGTTGGAGGTAGGGTCTGGTGGGAGGGGATTGCATCATGGGGGCGGTGTTCTCATGAGTGGTTTAGCACCACCCATCCTTGGTACTGTAGAGTGGGTGAGTTCTTACGAGAGATCTGGTTGTTTAAAAGTGTGAGGCACATCCCCGCTCCCCCTTCCTCCTGCTCTGGCCATTTGAAGTGCTCTCTCCCACTTTGCCTTCTGCCATGTTTGTAAGTTTCTCGAGGACTCTCTCGAAGCTGAGCAGATGCCAGCACCATGTTCCTGTGCAGTCTGTGGAATCACGAGCCAATTACACCTCTTTTCTTTATAAATTACCTGGTCTCAGGTATTTCTTTATAGCAGGGTAAGAACCGACTAATATACATGGGCAACTGATTTTGCCATTTACATTGCAGTTTTATTTTAGTGGTTAGCCCAATATTCCACCTTGCAAAACTATCTCCTTCATGGACCATCTTTATTTATTTATTTTGAGACAGAGTCTTGCTCTGTTGTCCAGGTTGGAGTGCAGTGGCGTGATCTCAGCTCACTGCAACCTCCACCTCCTGGGTTCAAGCAATTCTCCTGCCTTAGCCTCCCTGGTAGCTGGGATTACAGGCGCGCACCACCATGCCCAGCTGATTTTTGTGTTTTTAGTAGAGACAAGGTTTCACTATGTTGGCCAGGCTGGTCTTGACCTCCTGACCTCATGATCCACCCGCCTCAGCCTTCCAAAGTGCTGGGATTACAGGCGTGAGCCGCCGCGCCTGGCCACTGATGAATAATTTTTATTGAGCATTCATACTTTCAGGAGATGTTGTGGGCTGAACACATATTCTACGCTAGAGTGTACTAGGCTTATATGTACACCATGCCCTTAATCCTAACTTCATTCTGCCTATTTGCAGATGTATGGCTTGAGATGCCCAGTGCCACAGTGCTAGCAAGCAACTGTGATTTGGAGCTAGATCTCTCTGACTCCAACATCTTGCCTCCCTTGCCTCACTGTACATGATGTGCTATCAAGTGCTTACTTTGAGCAGCTGCTGGGAAACTGGTCTACTGGGGCCTTAAACAATCATTTGGTCTTTAGTCCCTGGTTTAATGTTGGCCAATTATTTTAGCCAACAAACCAAGCAGGTTGGAGGAGTGGGCTGGCTTTGACATCGACATGTCAAGACTGGCAACCCAGCCTCAGCTCTGATATCATCACGGTGAAGTCAGCCTGGCGTGGCCCCCACTCACAATTGCTGTCAGAATTGTGGTCTAGCCACAAGCCAGACACCATAGGTTCCAAGAACTGGTAAAAAGCCTGGGTGAAACAGATTGGTGGGAAATGTGCATTCCGTGGGCAGCCAGCTTCCCAAGGTTGCCAACTTTGCTTTCCTAAAGAGAAGGAAGATTAAGTAGTTAGCTGCCTTGGATTCAGGATGCCGATTTCACACTACACATGTGCAGAGTGATCCCTTTTGATTGTTTAGGCAACGCTGGAGAGAAATGTGTCTAAAATTATTTGATGTCATTTCAAATGTTCCTATTCTCCATTTTGTGTATGAGTTTCTTGGTGACTTCTTTGAGTCATTCTGATATTTGTGTGCATAGCTCAATGTATATGTGACATAAGCTGTTTTGAGCACATACATTATAATGTGTCAGGGACAACAGTGCCTCTCTCTTTTCTGAATGTATTTAGCCACTTAGTGTTAACTAAGCTGACACTCCACCATTGTGCCATCCTTGAGCCACTGGCTCTGGATCCAGCCCCTGTCCTTCCCCTTCTGTCCCCTCTTCTGCATCCCTGAGAGCTTCACCCTGCTGGCTGACTTTCTCAGGCTTCCTCATAAGCTGTTTTTCAGCAGGGTTTGGCTGAGGGGAGGCACTGGTGAGGGACAAAGGAGAAAGAAGGAAGGGAGAATCCAGGATATTTTTCTTGTCCCTCTTTGCCTCAAGCAGCGTCCCCCAACTCCACACCTCCATTACCCACTTGGCTGCCATAGTTCTCACTGGTTCCTGTGACCTGACCCTTGGGCTCTGGTAACTATGGTCTTTCTCTCTGTCCTTCTAGCCTTGGAGACATGACAGCTCCCTGCTCGTGCAGATCTCTGGGTTACACCGCTGTGCCTGGTTCAACGTCTTAGCATCTATTATCTATGTGAGGAATTTAATTCTCTCTCTTTGATGTACCCACAGTGGTTTCTGCCTTCCTAGGTGGATCCTGATAAATATAATTATGCTAGTTTTTGTCGCACTCAGGAATGTTTCAGATGCCTATGAATTGCCTTTGAGAGATTTTGGTAAAATATAGTTTAGGGGTCTTTCTTTCAATTCACCAAACATTCAGTGGGTACCTACTATGCACAACACAAGTTTGTAGGTGAATAGTTATGGATTGTTACACAGCCAGGACCTAAAAAGGATGAGATGATCTGAAGAACTTTCTTTTCAGGTCAGTGGAATATAATCGGCACAACTGATTTATTGCCTGCACTTAATGAGAGATATTAGGAGACAGAAACATTTATTAATGTTCTTGTTTGAGCAGTGTTAATGTCAAGGCTTGTTATATGGGGGTACCATCAAATCGCCTGCTGGTACATATTCTCACAGTGCACCAAAAATTTCATCCAAATAAATTATTGTTATTATTATTTCAACTGATTCATTTGGCAGGAAGAGTTGGGATCATATTCAGAAGAGTGGAACATGAGCCATGTTTCCTCCTGCCCCTGATGTAGGCAGTCTGGTGTTGAGCTAAGTGAGTGATTAAGCTCGCTTCTTCCTTCCTTCCTTCCTTCCTTCTTTCCTTCCTTCCTTCCTTCTTTCCTTACTTCCCTCCCTCCTTCCTTCCTTCCTTCCCTCTCCCCCTCCCTTCCTCTTCTTTCTTTCTCTCTCTCTCTCTTTCTTTCTTTTCTTGACGGAGTCTCGCTCTGTCCCCCAGGCTGGAGTGCAGTGGCACCATCTCAGCTCACTGCAAGGTCCGCCTCCGAGGTTCACGCCATTCTCCTCTCTCAACCTCCCAAGTAGCTGGGACTACAGGCGCCCGCCACCATGCCGGGCTAATTTTTTCGTATTTTTAGTAGAGATTGGGTTTCACTGTGTTAGCCAGGATGGTCTCGATCTCTTGACCTCGTGATCTGCCCGCCTCAGCCTCCCAAAGTGCTGGGATTACAAGCGTGAGTTACCACACCCGGCTGATTAAGACCTTTTCTATAGTGTCAGGCATTGACCTATGAGACCTGTGAGGTCCACACACTGATAACCAATTCCCTAGGAATGATGAGGAAGACACAGAAGATGGGAGCTATGAGAGCAGCATTTTGTGATTTTTCATGATGTAACTGATACTTTCTGTGAGCAAATAAGCTACTGGCTAGGTTCATCACAAATGGCCTGTGGTGACTGAAGAGTTGTGCATATTCTTACTAAAGGACATGTATGCAAATTCTTATCAATGTTATAAATCATGGCATTTTGAGGGATGCCAAGAAATTGATCATTTTCACTTACTGAAATCATCTAATGCCTCTTAGAGGTGAACGTCAGAGTTTGGAATAACAAGTATCTTTTACCGCTCTTCCCTGATACCGCTAGACTCTTGCTTTCCTGTCAAACTGCCTCCTGTGTTAGAGGTTGTTAAATTCCAGTTGTGGGCTCAGTGGAGGTGTAGTAGCCCTAAGTTAGTATCAGAATATCCTTTGATAACATGAAAAAAAGAAAGGGGTGGAGGAGAAAGAGAAGAGGAGGGGAGGAGGGAAGGGTGACAAGGAGTTAAGGAAGAGTGATGGATAAGGTCATGGCCATTCCAGATGCTGTTGTCTGAGCTACTACCTGTTTGTCCTGTTGCCTTAGGAACGGGGACTGCATTAGCCCAGTAGGGATGGCGTGTGGGGCTTTCGATTTGTTTTCATTTTCTTACTCAGATAGGAGTCAAGCTTCATTTCCTTAACTTACCTCTCTTATTATTTTATACTTAAAGTATGCTTTTATTCTTAAATTTTTAAGTATAAAAACCGATCTCACCTCCATTTTTCTTCTTGAAACCCAGTCAATCTTGTAAGCTAATTGTTTGTCAGTTCGCCATTCTCCCAGCTAGATCTGAGACACAATCATTTGAAGTTCCTTTTTATGTTTGCCCAATGAAAAGTCCAATTCATCCCTTAACTTTCCTTAGTAATCGAAGGAGGTGAAATACACCATCTATTTGGTTTGTTAAAAAGTGGAGCCTTTGGATATCACATTAATTGGGTTTAAAGCATGGGCAAAATTGAATATCTAGCAGGCCTGGAAGTTATATTTAAAGCTATTTTCCCCTCTCGGTGGAAACAAAATACAAAATATTCATGATAGGTTGAGATTTAAAATGGTAGTTCCATAAGAAGGTGGTTCTTTCCTCTCTGTCTCCCCATGTTCCTCTTTTAAAAAGTTCCCGAATTTAGAATACAAAATAATAGTAAACGGTATTTTGAAAACAATGCAGCCTAGTTGGTGTTGAAAAGTTTAAAGATTTAAAGGTTCTGTTTGTGAAGGAATTTGCTAACTATCCTGCAAATGTTCCTTCTTTTTATCCCTTATGCGTCATAGTTTCCTTAACATTCTCTTCCTCCCTTTCTTTCTCTGGCTTTAGCTCTCCATGTTGTTCTCTTTTTTAAAGCAGTGAAGATAAGTTCAAAGAATGCTTAAAACTTCTTTTCTTTCCCTGGAAACAAGTCTATGCCTCAGTGCCAAAGTCCTAAGGCCCTGTCTTGATGAGAAGCCCTCTTACTTTAATTGTAACCTTTTCCAGAAAGTTCTCTCCCAACTCAGTGACTTGTGTATCCTGGATTTAATTTTATTGGGTGAGTTGCAACATTGAATTTGGCCTTATTTCCTGACTCCACCTAACTTTCTAAGCCCCCCACTGAAATAATCAAATAGTGGGTAACAAATATCTGTATCTTTTTCAGAGGGCTTAAAATGGCAAATTTTTAAAGAGTCCTTGGATGATCAGAAAGCTATCCTAACAACTCCAAACCATGGCTTGGAATCAGTGTTCTTATCCTTTAAAAAAAAGACCCATTGGTAGCACTCATTTTTAAGATTTGCCGATCAGCATAATCTTAAAGTCACCTGATCACTTTGCAGTCATCTTAGTCAGTATTTTGAATTCCTAAGTTAATATCACCTTTAGAAATAAAGTCAAATGTCTTTGTTTTAGTTACATTATTAATCTTTCATAATGCAATTGAAAATGAACTCTAGTGGCTGAATTTATTATTAATTTTTTTTTAAAGTAGAGATAATCTTCATTTCTCTTACATGGGGCATTAAACACACACACAACCAACCTACCAACGTAGATTCAATTCTTTTCCCTGGTGTAAACATGGTAGATCCCACAATGCGTAGGCAACTGTGCTAGAAATGGGGCCTCAAGCTGCTTATTCCAAGCTTCCTCTCTGGTGAGCCTTGCCTAGAACTCCTCTCCCCTCTCCCGGGACTCAGGTCCTCCCCAGCAAACGATCTTTCTCTCTCCCCTCTTGCTCTCTCTCTCGCCCTTCCCTTCCCACAGCAATTTAAACAATAAAGGCAGAAGCCTGAAACCAAAAAATTACATTGAGGAAAAGTATAGGTAATATGAGGGATGTTCTGCTTCCCCTATTTTGTGGGATTCATTGAGCAAATGATTTGTCATACAACCTAACTCCTGGTAAGACCAGCTTACCAGCTAGTCTTACAAAGTATAGCTAACCAAATTGACAGTTTTGCTTAAGGTGGGTCCTGAATATATAGAGCTTCTATAGCCATTATGATTCCTCAGGAAACTTGACTTTCCTGAGCCATCTTTGCCATGAAAAGCGTTTGGTAGCCCTTCCCTATGTTTCATTTCTCTCCTCCCCTCACATACCCACACATTGCTGCTACTGCTCCTCTTCCTTCTCCTCACACACACATCTCTCCCTTAAGAAACAGTTTGAGAATCACAGAGCTGGAGAGAGACAGGACTTGCCTGAGTTCCAGAATATTCCTAATGATGAGGTAGATCAATCCCCACAAACATAGATGTGGCATTGAAGAGTCATGTTGCAAATATGCTGCTAGTCTTCAGGGCCTCTTGCATTTGGTATTTAAAGTAGGGCTTCACTGTTCTCTGAGTTATAGTAGATTTTCAAATTTTTAACATATCTCACTTCCAATATACATAAACCATTAGATTAAGATTATTTTGAGCATAAATTATTTGAGATTATCCATGTGACTACCCACATTGCATTTGATCATATGACCAATAGCCAGCTATGAAATCTTCATCAATAAAATAATTTCAGGTGTCACTATAACTTCTTCACCCCAGAAAAAGACTACGATGACCCTCAGATAAGAATTTGATATATTTGCAACCTCAAAATGTCAGAGGAGTATTTGTGTAGTTAAAAGAGTGTTCTAACCAAAGCTATATGGTTATTCCTTGTAGATGGCAAAGAGAGAATGAGAGCATTGTTGGGGTTTCAGGGATTGCATTAACAGAGCTCTGTGTAACACGGTGAAGTACAACTCCACTGGGAGAGAGGCAGTTTTGCAAATTATGGTGCAGTCAGGTAATTACTCCTCTCCCTCCAAGTTTAGTTGATACTCTCTGAGATTTAAAGTTTGTCTCTGTGAGATATGTAAGTATGTGTGTTCAGCAGTCTCTCCATCATGTAAAGGAAGCTAGATGGCTTGTTCATTGACTTAAAAGGCTAATTGCCAGCAATCACAATTCCTTTAAGTCTGCTGTTCCTCTCAGAGAGAAAGTGTTCTAAACTGGAGGAAATATAGCGCTGAGGAGAGAAAAGGACAGATTCTGAATTGAGCCCGTGATGAGGGCCAAAAAGCCTGTGGAGTTTCACACCATGGAGATTAGAAGAAGAAATGGTGGAGGGAGGTACTGGCCAGGTGATCAAGGTCAAGGTGAATAACTTGAGTGTGACCTGGAGGAAATCCCTTATGAAGGCACTTTTTCCTTCAACTGTCGGCACTTTCCTCCAGAACTGTGAGAGAAGACAGTTTTAAAGTATAATTGTAAGTTTTTTACAAGTTTTTTTCTGTTAAGATGTAGTTGCCTTGAAGTTACTCCACACCTTCGGGAAAATCTGATCATCCCTTTTGTCTTCAGTGACACACAAGTGAAGAAGAGGAAACAGTCCATTGAGGGAAGCTTGGCCAGGTACCAAATCCATGCCTCATCCCACCCATGCCTTATGGTTCCAGCTGGGAAAGGACAACACCCTTCCAAGCGGATTATGTTTGGTAATGACCATCAACAGTGAGTCAAGGTCCACCTTCAAGGAAGGGGCCATAGGGAAGAGCACTTGAGCTGAGACAGGACTTCCAAGAAGACATCCATAAATACTCAAGTGAGAAGAGACCTTTAGGTTGACAACCCAAGGAAAAAATGGAAAGTGAGGCTAAAAGAAAAGGATTTGTTAAGAAATACTTTAGTTTGGCTATCCCTCCAACCTGTTTATCTCCAAGTTGTGAACTCTCCTTTACCCAAATTTATATCTCATGGCTTCACCCGCATGCTTCAGTTTAGAAGTTAAACTTCTCCAAGGAATATCACAACTATGCATGATACCATGGATATCTTATAGGATTTTGGACTTGGATTTCAATTATTTTAAATCCATCCAAATGCCTTTTCTCTGCTGACAGCTCCACACTGGCCACTCATATAAAAAAGACTCAACAGGAGAATAAATTATTTCTTCCCTTGTCAATGGTAATTTGTGTTCACTAAATTACCTCCAGATCTACTTTCCTGAGTCAAAAATAACTTCATAGTTTTTTTTTTCCCCTCCATGTTTAGCTTGGAAAGACATATAGATTTTGAAGTTAACCTCTCTCTGTTAGATGCTCAAGAATAATTAAGCTCGTTTTCTTCTTAAATCAACCAGATGTTTCATTTTAAGATGGAACAATGTGTGGTTTATTTGACCCAAGTTCTCATGAAAAGGCCATTGCTTTCATTTTGATAGTCCTGCTTTGCGAGAGGTAAAAATGAAAAACATCTTTAAGAGAATTCCATCTTTTTTTTTTTCCCTGGGAACAATGCTCAGTCTCAATAGGAAACCACATTTTTTAAGAACATGAAAGTTATTACTGATGATGTCCCACAATCTGATCAAACACTTAAGCGACAGCCGTCACGTTATGATTTTACCACACTGTTCTTCATAACTTTCAAAAGAGACTTAAATGTCTACTGTGTCAAGATCTGTTTCTGGCAAGCCATTTATTTACACTATTTCTTTGTCACTTTAGTCTTTTCTTCTAATCAAGCTAGGCTAATATGCTTAGGGCACCTTTCATTTTTGTCTTTAAAAATACCAATAAATGGTTAAGGGTAGTTTTTACAACATGGTGAGTGTTATTTCACAATGTTTCATTAGTCACAAATCCTCAAGTCACTTTTAAGAATTCCAGATGCCCTACTGTAGGTATTTTTGCAGCTGTTTTGTGGGAAATCATGAAAGTGCAACTCTTTTTGACAAAAAAGAACATATCTCATTTCTACAGGGATTGGTCTCTTTTTACTGTACTTTATAGTAACAAAAAGGGCAATGTAAAGACAGCTGTGTACTGTATATAGTTTCTCCATGTGCCTGAAGTTCAGATAGTGAAAATATCTTCTAATTTGTAAAATACTATGATTTTACTTTGAAGGAAGTCTTTCTTTTGAACTGGTTATGAAATATTTGAAGTTATAATTTTCTTTCTTTATTTGTAGCACACAGTTGGGCCTGAAATTTTTCTTATCTGGATCCAATAATTTTGCTTTTGAAATGCATTTTATTGTTCTTTGTAACTAAATTCCTAAGTCAACTCCATGTATTCTTTTACTTAGAAGACAACATAGTGAATATAACTATCGATAACTATTAACTCCTCCTCTAAACAATTAACTATTAACCATCTCCAATCCTCTTAGTATTACATATTTCCTTTAAATTTTTTTAAATTTTGTAAGTTGTATATTTCAGGATATTATGAATATCTATTTACTGATATCTTATACCTCAAGAATATTTTGCTGCATAGACAGCCACAGTTTATACATTTTATAAAGAAAGAAAGAAAAAGAAAAGGTTTTCCTTGTGTTATTTCCAGTACCACATGATCTGTAGTTTTCATCATCGGGCTGTCCCTGTGTTGTAATGTGCCCAGTGCTTATTGCTTTCAAACAAAATCACTTAAAAAATGTTGAAACTGGAGATTTAGGGCTCAATGGCCCTAAAGGAATTCCCACTGCTAAGATTTTGGCTACAGTGTCAAGACTAGACCTGTGATAAACAGGACTTGTGATAAAAGGAAAATAGACGAGGATCTGGAGATGGGAGGTCAGTCTTTGACTCTAGCTCTTTCTAGCTGTGGGTGACATCATTTAAAGCTAATTATGTAGACTCTTACATTTTATAGATGAGGAAACTGATGCTCAGACATACAAAATTTCGTCTAGAATTTCATAGACCACCCAATGTAAAAAGGTCAGTTTTCTTATTTTGCCATTTTGTCCTTAACTTCTATTGCTTCAACCTGGGCTTATAGACCTCAGAGTGGGTTCAAAGGAAAGTTGTTCATTCCACAATAGGCAAAGTGACTTAGTAAAACTGTGGGGATGCTGAGCTGAAAAGACACAGTGTCTGTCCTCAGAAGGCTTGACATCTAGTGAGAAATCAACACACAGCCCCGGGATTACAATGCACAAAGGCCGATGCCCTGTAGAGGCAGGGATGGAGTTGGGTAGGAAGACAGAAACAAGTGAGGAGGGCAGTAGCTTATGATGCTTGAAGTAGAGTGGAGATGGCCTCCCTGGGCAGACAGAATGGCATCCAGACCATGAGGGCCTGGAGCGATGTCTCTGTTACTGAATGCAGGAGTAGAATGCCAGGGGAGACGCTGCACAGCAAGTCACAGTGGGATTCTGTAGCCTTTGTTTGCTCTGCCAAGGAGCTTAGATTATTCTACTGTGGACATCAGGGAGTCCCTAAAGCATTTAGAACAAGGAGATGACATGCCTGACTTTGCATGTTCTAAAGATGATTCAACCATGCCATGCTTTTCTCTCATTGCTATGACAAGACTTACAGGTTTGAGGGGAAAGCAAAAAATTTTATCTCACCCTGATCAGGGGAAAGTCCGAAAATAACTCTGAAAAGCAAAAGAAGAAACAACCTCCTGCCTTAATCTTTATCTGAATCACCTCCAAAATATTCACTTTATAAGCATTTTCAGGCCTGTCATTGTTTTACTCAAAACTCTTTATTACAATTTAAAGTACTACATGTAAGACAATTCTTTCCTTAAATTCAACAAAATATTTAGTTCCACTGAAGTGGTTGACTTGTGAAATTGTTTCTGCTTTTCTTTAAAGGATGTTGTAATTTATTGGATCTTTTATTGGACTTAAGGGACCAATTTATTTACATATACTCATATGATCCTTGGGATCAGATGGTCCTTAGCCTAAAACCCTGCTCTTCTAAGTAGAGTAGGAAATTATCAGAACAATGGCACTTTTGTCTTAGGTGTCCTGAGAGGATGAAATATGGTAAGGCATTTAGAGTGATTTGCACCATGTGGCACATAGTAGGTGAACCAAAAATGTGAGCTCCTGCCTCGACTTGTGGCAGACCTACAGGAGAGTGAGTTGTGTTTGATGAGGGCATGGCTAAGCTGGATGGCACAGATTCTGTGAGTCCACTTTACCATCACAGCCTACTAGGAAACACACCTTGTTCATCAGCCAGCACTGGAGGTCCAGGTAAGTTAAGCGAGGACTTTGCAACACTTGTCAAGCAAAAAGAAAGCTGTCCAAAGTCAAAATGAAGTTCTTAAGGGAAAGAAAGGAAGGGAACAGCCAAACAGCTTATTATGTAATTAAAACTGGAGTCAAACATCATTAAATGGGGCAAAATTCCAGTTGAAAATGTTTAAAAAGTATTAATTTTTAAAGATATATAGTTTTACTTCTTTCAGGTAGATATAATAACTTAAGCTATGTTAATAAGGGCCTTCCTAGCAGGGAAAATGAAAATGCCTGGCTTAATAAAACAAAATAGCAAATTTAGTATTAGAATTTAGAATGTTAATAATTCATACGGAGAGATTGGAAATAGCTTGTTTTCTTAACTGGTTTTTAAAAACCTCTGAAGTATTATTTATATTGTTAATTTATTCAGCTAACTTTTCCTCCCTGGACTGTGGGACCATAAGCTTCAGTGCAGCTGCTGTTCAAATGTTCCTTAATTCCCAAGGGTAGTCTGCACTAATGACGCTGTACGATATTTAGGGGTAAAAGACTTGGGCCATATCATCGGTGAACTATTCACGGACATAGAAGATAAAATAGATTCTTAATCAGCTGAGACTTGGAAAATACATAAAAAAAAACTCTTTCTTTTCCTCTTGAAATATGTAGTGTTACAAAGCACGTGCGCTTACATAGCCTAGATACCTAGGCTAAGAATGTTTTCTAAACTAAAAAAAAAAGATTATAGACAGGAAAAATATTTAATGAAAAGAGTATCCACAAATAAAAGGAGAATAATATTTCAATATCCAAAGGCTTACTGTAGTCGGCTAGGAGACACAGGATGTGACATTTGAGTAATTAATGGAAACTCGTTGTAGGAGCAGTGATGATCACACTTTCCAGAAAAGCAAAAGGAAGGGCCACGTTCCCTGTCCCAATCCGACTGGCTCCATCCTGAGCCTTCAGACGACTTTGCCGAGGCCTTTAACTGCATCCCAGTGACACGACTCACACAACGGTCACAGTCACCAACGCAACTCTGGCGCCAGCAAGCTTTAGTTTGTTAGGAAAAAAATACTACTTTCCATGTATGTTTAAATAGTACAGACACATAATATTAAAAAAACAGAAGCCCTGAGTATGTAATTTGATGCTAAGCCTTTGCAAAATAGGCAGAGATCCAAATATTTTTCTCTGCTAAAAGAGTTGAAAATACGTTTCCAGGGGTGACTTGGCTGGAGAGGCTACCACTTGGGATTGGTGAGCTGAAAAGTCTGATCTGGGGATGATCTGTACTTCTGAGACAACCGCGAGAGCGCCTAGGGTTGACTGAGATCCAAATGGAAGGTAGTCTCTACAGTTGAACTTTCCAGGCTAGCCAAGTGGGAACATGTGTGTGGTAGCGGGTGGAGGGGAGGTGGGGGAACAGATCTTATTTTTGAAGCTTTAGACTCAGATTATGGAATCAAGTGAAATGGTGCAAGACCCACTCAAGGTTAGTTAGTTATAAATTCGGATTCTAGAATTCTTTGTGGGGAGTTACTCTCTAGGTTACTAGAGATAATACATTGCTTGAAAGCTATTATCTTGATGGTGGTCTGGTGACAGGGAGATGCCTATAGCTTGCCAGCTAGGAAAATGGCTATCCCTGGACACCCATGAGGTCCTGGGCCCTTTAGGTCAGGTCAACTATATCCTAGTGGGCTCCAAAGGCAAATCTTTCAACTCAGCAGAGGTTTTATGTAATCTTCCAGGTTTTTCCCCACTGCTCCCAACATGCATGTACTTACTTTCATTTCCTGGCTTCAGATATCTGGGTTCCTATGGTAGCTGCTGTATCTGACTTGGTTCTCCTTCAGGTTTGGCAGTGCCCCTCCTGGTGGACTAGAGCTGAACACTTCCAAGCATTGTAGACCCCAGCCTGTGAAACAATTCCCATAGTCAAGCCTGCTACCACCTCTCTCCCAAATGAGTTCTGGACTCCTTCTTCTCAGAGATAAATGGCTTCCCTTAAGACTTACGCAAAAAGAGATAAACATGACTAATACCTGGTCCTTACTTTCAAGGAACTTACAGTCAATTGCATCAGATAAAGTACAAGAAAATTGAGCTAATGTTATGGTAAGTCTTATGCTGCAAGTGTCAAATGGATAGCAGGTGCTCTGTGGTTAGGAGGAGGGAGGGGACACTTCTCTTTGGAGAGACCAGATATAAAGTGTCTACAAGAAGGATTTTTAGGGATCTACAAATAGTTTTTTAAAATTACTTATCTATTGCTATTGTAACAAATTACTGCAAACTTAGTAGCTTAGCACAATACAAAATTTATTACCTTCCAGTTCTGTAGGTCAGAGTCTGACATGGTCTTACCCGACTAGAATCAAGGCATTGGCAAGACTTCATTCCTTCTGGAGGCTTTGGGGGCAATCTGCTTCCAGGATTATTTGGATTGTTGGCAGAATTCAGTTCCATGTGGTTGTAGAACTGGGATTCCCATTTCCTTTTCGGCTGTCAGCTGGGGTCAGCTTTAGCTCTCAAAGACCTCTCTCCACATCTCGCACATGATCCAATCCCTACAGTTCAGGATCAGAAGTGGTGCAGATCTTCTTATGCTGCACATCTCTTCTGACTCATCTGTCTACCTTCCATTTCCACTCTAAGCACCCTGTGATTACCCAGAGCTCACCCTGTTTATCCAGGATAATCTCCCTATTTGAGAGTCAATTATCAACCTTAATTATATAACATAATCACAGGCATAAAACAAGGGGTGAAAGTCATGGGGGCCAAAATCCTGCCTAGCACCATGTTTTTGCGGTATCATAAGCTGGCGGGAGAATGGAATTCAGAGGAGTGAAGGGCAGAATCCAAATCACATTTTCATTAAGCACCTAGCAGGTGCTAAGTACGACTCAAGCTTGGAAGGACAAGTTAAGTCAGGACCCATTGCTTCCTCAACACTCAGCCTCAAGGGGAAGACGGGCTTATTTTTAAATAAATTGCAATAAAATCGGCTACATGCAACATCAATAACCAACATTCAGAATTTTGTGGTTTTATTTTGATAGAGTACTTTTGTCTTCTGAATTTCACAAGTTGGCACACATTTATGACCAGGAAAAGAAGAAGTTCTGATCAAGGCATTGGCCAAAAACTGCAAAAAATGGGATGGAATCTAAGGTGGACCCATTCTCAATTGTCCCAGCATTCACACCGCAGCACTGACCCTGACTCCGACCTGCCATGTTGCGTTACTTTCAACTTTTTCACCCAACGTGGAATATTCTCTCCTTTCAATGGTAGCACGAAATAATATTTAAGGGAGAAAACCACATTGTAATAGCAACATTCCAGTTGATATTTTGAAGCTCATTAGATCCATTCTTAGTCCCTAGGCAGTATTCTCTGCTCTCCAACATTCACTCATTTTCTCCTCTGTGTCCACTGTTACCCAGTTGTATACTCAATAAGAGATCGAGGAATAGAGGACATTTAATTTATTTTAGAAAATTAGTCTCCCCATCGCAACCCTAATGGAGTGTTACAGACAGTGAAGCCATTCAATAAATGTTTAGCAAATTGAAAAACAAAAATGCAAAGAAAAAGAAATAAAACAAAGTTCTTAGTTCTAGGGATTTTAAGTGAGTAGACAGGAAATGGCATTTGCTACCTGAATCTTTTTATCTTTTTCAGGCAGAGGAGCTGAGCAGCTAATTGCAGGGGACAGTATGAGCCTCCAAAGATTAGGGAAGAAAAGTGCAGTTGAAGAAAACTTCCTTTGATTCAGTGCAAAAATAATGGAATGAATGGCATACTGAAATATCATATGACATACAAAAATGGTGAATGGTAAGACCATTGTACACCTTCCACAAAAGCAGGCATTTAAAGCAGACATTGAGAACACTTGGTTCTATGTTTATCCTTTGCTGATCTCCTTGCCCTACGTAACGCTGTTTGCACTCTGGTTTTGGTTACTCTGGAACGGCCAGTGATTCCCAAACTCAAGAAGGGGAGAAATGATGACAAGAAGCAAAGGCCGTCTACAGCCCTCACGTTAGACAGGCAACCAGGTAGTAAGTCACCAGGAATATCCTGTCATTTATGGGAAGGTTCCCAAAGAGTCAATGGAACATGGGTTCCTTAAGTTAAAAGCCAGTGGCTCACTGGTCTCACTTTAAAGCTTCAACCTCAGGTTCTGCCATCCACATCTCAACAGCCCTTCCTGAAAATATGTTAGGCTACATGGCAAAGGGCAATAAGGTTGCTAATTGGCTGACTTTAAAATAGGGAGATCATCCGGGAGGGCTCAATGTAATCAGAAACAGCCTGAAAAGTGGAGAGAGAGGCAGAAGAACCAAAGTCTGAGGGGACATAGTGATGGAAGCAAGGTAGAATGGATGCTGTGTGAGGACTCTGCCTGCCACTGCTGGCCTTGAAGATGGAGAAACGGGAAGGAATGCAGGAAGTGTCAAGAAGCTGGAAAAGGCAAGGAGATGGATTCTCCCCCAGAGTCTCCAGAAAGGAATGCAACTCTGCCCATCCCTTGATTTTAGCCCAGTGAGAACTGTGTCAGAATTCCAGCCAACGGAACTGTCCAGAAACAAATTAGTGTTGTTGTAAGCCACCAAGGTTGTAATAATTTATGCTAGCGTCATAGAAAACAAAGAGCAGCATCATTGAATCAACACCCAATGTGTGTTAACTGTGGTGAAGGACCCCGGGATGCCTATGGGTAAGAAGCCCTTATCTTGAATCACTCTTTGTGCAGGACTGAGTGACAGACTCTCCAAGAAGTCATGGGAAAAAGGCCACTATACCTCAACTCATTGAGCTTCACATTGTTTGGGTAGAGACAAATTTCCAAGTTCTAGTCCGTTGTAGAGATTAAAAGCTAATATCATCTGGGCCAAATTCAGCAGTCAGACTCTTTTACTTGCATGGATTGTTTTTTTAGTTGAATTGGTAGCCAAGATTTAAAAATGTATCCCAACCATCAAGATTTCTGACTTTTCTTGGAAAAAAAAAATAGAAAATCTTACCGTACTTGCATTTTCAGGATAAAAGAGTAGTGAATGTCCCTCTAGAAAAAGAATGCTCTCTCTGATAGTCACTGTCCCCACTACTGTACTGTCTCACATCCCCTCCAACTGTCCTGTGTGGTCCTCTGGGCACCTGAGTTTGCAATTCTTGGTGCACTGCTTATATACAGTTTCAATACTGGCTTAATTAGGGTAAGGTACTAAAGGCAATCTGGTTAGTTGCAATGTTTCATCCTGTGTGATTGCAAAGAGTGCCTTCATCAATTTCAGAAAAAAAAAAAAAAAAAAAAACTTAGAGATGAAATTGTTTGACCCATTGCCCCATTCCTTCCAAATTCTTAACCTACGCAGCACCAAGAAATACTGGCATGGGTGCCTGATAGGGAATTTCCAGGCCTGCTTAATGACTCCAATTCTGATCAGCTAAATCTTTTACTCCCTTGCGAATATATCCAAATCTGACTTCAGCGGATAAGGAGAGAATTTTTAGAGGGATAGAAATCAAGCTGGAATACTTTCAATGTGGTACACAATGTGCTCAAACAAAAAGTCAGATGATCTGACAGCGTCTTCATATGTACAGGGCTTTTAGAGAAATCCTTGTTCCCTTTCATTAGATTAACAGCATGTACGTTCTGACATCAGCTGCAACATAAGCTGGTATTGCAAAATGTGCTTTGGAATCCTGACGCATTAATTGTTATGTTTGGCTTTATTACCAACATATCTTTTTACTCATATCTGAATGCCAATGGTTATGGGCCAACATTTTTGGAAAAACGATACCTTGCAAGCTCACACTTGAAGTGGCTCTGAACAGTGAGGGGAGGTCATAGATACGGGAATAAGAGAGGAAAGTCGGCTCACAAAAGGGTCAATGTCCTGAGCGGCTAAGCAGGAATGCACCTTTTCCGTGACAGCCTGTGCGTCTTCAGAACACAATGCAGTGAATAATCAGCCATAGACGGGCAAGGGGGAGGCCTGGCCGGGCTTTTGACACGGCCCTCTGTAGGCGTGATGGATGTGGAGAAACTCAACCCTTCCCAGGGGGGTCAGGTGGCACCATCAAAACAAAGAGTACAAACAGTTCGGTCCTAGAAAAGAACTCCCCCCGACTCTAACCCCCCTTTCTTTCTGCTATTTGTGCCAAAAAGTTACAGTATCCAGCCATTCCTGATTAAGTTGGAAATCTATGCAAGAAAAGAAAAATGAAGCCAATGTGAAAATCCACTGGGTAGAACCACATATTTAAATTGTGCAAAATTTCTACAGAAATAAATAAATAAATAAATAAAATGGCATTGATTTCCAAGGCTGGGAAAAAAAAATTCACTTTCTGGATTAGAGCGCGAGACACCGTCCAAATTGACAAAAACAAACAGAAAACAAAACAAAACAAAAAACAACCAAAAAAACAAGTTCTCCCAAATCTTTCCTTTGGAGGCTGTGAATAAAAACAAACCAGAGGAGGATGGTTCTTCCTCTGACTGTGGGGCCAGCCTGAGAAGATGGAGAAAAGAAACAGAGTGTGTGTGTGCCTGCTGTCCCAACTAGAAAACCTGTGAAACATATTCTTGTTCTGCCCTTTCATTGTTTTCTTCTCTTTTTACATCTCTGAGCAATGGTTCTAGTTGGATTTGGATTTATTTGAACTTTTGGAAAAATATACACCATGACTTCTACCCCTCCTTCCCCCCTAAATCTAGGCTTCTAGGAATTTTAGAAATATCTATAAATTTGCTTAATTGCCAGCCAGTTTCTCCATTTCTAGGCAACTGGCTTCCCTTAGCTGTAATGTCAGAATGTGACCTACGGCATCAGGGTCTCATTTATCTGATGACTACCAAATGTTAAGGATGCCGTCAGCCCGCTTTGCATGACTCTACAACTGGGCATGAGATACCTGGCCTTGGAGCAGGTATCTAAACAGTTTTTCAGTCCTGATCCAAGTGGGTGGAAGAGAGCCAGTTGAGAAGGGAGCTCCTGGGTAGATGTGACAGTAAACAGCACCTGCTGTGTATCAGGCAATGGGCTGAGCTTTACCTTACGCTATGCCCACAGGCATTCAAAGGGTCAATTTTGTCAGTCTTGCTTTTACCAATGAAGTTCATGGAGAAATTTAATAGCTTGACAATCTTAAGCCAGTACATGGCAAAGCTGGCATTGCAAACCAAGACTGCCTGCCTCTGAAGCTTTCCTTATCCACAGAGCCCCATTCTTACCCCCAACAGAAACTTCTAGAAAGATACTTTGATGTTTGCTCTTTTCAACTTCTTATCTCTCATCTAATCCCTCATCACAGAGAACTCCCGCAGAGAGAATTAGATATGGCAGCAACAGCTTTACAGAAGTAATTATTAACACACCTCAGCTCAAAATTGATTTCCACTCTTGGACCCAGACTTTATCTCAGAGGCAGGCTGTCAGGATAGAAAATGAGAGTCCCATATAATTTAGGCCATTTAGATCACTCTGCTGGCCCCCAGCCACCCACAGCCACCAAGGTGTTCATGTGGCTTTAAACAAATGACTGGTTTTAAATAAGTAAGAATTTGGATTGTGACAGCTTCATGGGAAAATGTCAGAAGCAGAGTTGTTTCTAAGGGACCAGTTCAATGGGCAGCAGGACAACGAATCCTATCTGAAAACACAGCATCAGGCAATATCAGGAACACAAGGATTCCTGGGCGGCCATCTACTCTCTACCTTCCTTCTAGCAATCCCTTGGCTCGATTTTGGACTTTCCCGCTCATGGTGTAAGTTTTGATTCCAGATACCCATTTTGTGTGCTTACACAAAAGGACAGGGCAATGGCATGCAAAGATCATGGGCTGTGAAATAAGAATACCTGCTTTTCAATCACTGTACCACATTAACCAACTGTGTGACCTGCGGCTAGTTACCTAACTTCTCTGGCACCTTCTTTGTAAAATCTATTGTTCTGAGTCTGGAAGCAGTGTAAATAACATACTACCTGGCTTATAGCAGACAGCTAGGTAAAACATAATCATATTGAGACAACGTAAATAAAATACTACCTGGCTTGTAGTAGACAGCTAAGTAAAACTTTTCCTTTTCTCTTCACTCTTCTACTCATTTGCTTCTTCAGGAATGCCCTAATTCCAGGGGGTTCCCTTCTTTTTTTGCAAGGCTTATATATTTTAAGAACTGCTTAATTTGGTGGTGGCATTGATGATTGAAATCTTGTATTTTATTCATGAGCTGTGTACTGCTGAAGGTATTGTTTAACTTCTCTGAGCCTCTATGTTCTTATCTATAAGTTCTTGATAATAATTGTAATGTAGTTCATTTCCAACCAAACAGGCATTTAATACCTTCTTCTCTGCACAAAGGACCTAGATTTTGGGTCCATGTAGCCAGCAGAGGTGTCTCAACATGAAGGAAGACCCAGACCCAGTGGACAAATTCTGGTTGATCTAATGTAATGATACTAGCTCCATTCTTCTTTACCAATGAGTGCTCTAGGGTGACTATAAATGATAACCACTTTTAGCCAAAGAAAAAAAAATGGAAGTTTTAAGATGGAGCCCCAAGAGAAAAAAACCTTTTGTCCATTACTTTCCACTTGGTTGTTGATGGTGGATGTAATGCCTAGAGAACTGGCAGCCATCTTGACCCTATGAGGTGACAACACAAGGATGAATACAAATATGCTAATAATGATGGAAGGAATGGTGGGAAAAAGCCAATATTGTAATATAATATAATATTGTAAAATTAATTATCTTGAAGATGTTGTAATTCAGACATAAAGAAATAGTAAAAACCAAATAGTTCTCATTACTAAAGACTGAATTATTTTTCTTGAGGCTTTCCAAGTGATTCCATTCTCTCCTGTTGGCTGTGAGCCTATTTGACTTATCTTTTTGGCCTGAGCTGAATGTCAAATCTGTCAGTGTCACTGATTGGATAAACAACCTGCAGGGAAAGGAGGTTGTAACTGAGTCATTTGTTGATTATTTGAGGATTATAAGTTGTCTAGAAAGTAGAAAAAAGACTGAAAACACCAGCTATGAGCAAAAGGAGTTCACTCGGTCCTCAATTAGGTGCTGGGAAAACAAGGTCAAATAAGTTAGTGCCCTGTCATTACAGGGCTTAGCGACAACTCAGTAGAGAAAGGTATGCCACAACTCAGAAGAGAAAGATATGTGAACAAGTCCAATCGTCCCTCAGTATCCACTGGGGATTGATGTCAGGACCTCCTGTGGGTACTAAAATCTGTGGATTCTCAAGTCCTTTATATTAAATGGCATAGTATTTGCATATAACTTATGCACATCCTCCCTTATACTCTAAGTTATCTAACACAATGTAAATGCTATGTAAATAGTTGTTATACTGTATTGTTTAAGGGACAATAGCAAGAAAAAGTCTGTACATTTTTAACACAGATGAAATTTTTTTCCAAATATTTTTTATTCGAGGTTTATTGAATCTACATATGTGGAACCCACGAATGGGAGTGGGGGGAGGGGGCAACTGTATACACAAAAAGCTATTGTAATTGCCAAAATAGTGATAACAATGACGAAACACTACTGGGATTACTACTGTTAATGACTACCAGTGATCAAGCACCTCCCCCGCCCCAGGTACCATCCTAAGTGCTTCGTAAATACCGTCTCTTATGATATTTATAACAATTCTTTGTGGTCAGTCCAATTGTCATGCCTGCATTAGAGGTGAGCCTCCGAGACCCAAATGCACACAGCTAGTTAATGGAGTAGCTAGAATTCACATCTAGGTCTTTCTAACTGCAAAGCTCATAATCCTGACAACCAAGCCATGGTAGAGATTCCAGCAGAGTAAAGTGGAGCTTGAAAAGGAGGAAGGAGTTAATTTTGCTGGGGATACTAGGGCAGGGAGTGGAAGTTAGGCATGGGGGAAGTAGGAGGAAGAGTAAGGAAGGTCTTTAAATGAGATGACCCTCCGTGGAAGCTCAACTTCCTGGAGAAAAACTTCTCAGAAGAAAATGTACGATGTGCAGTTCTTTAGCATATTATCTAATATGAAGATGAGGGGAGGCTAGAGGCAGAATGGTATCTGAATTGGCCCAGTGGCCCCTCTCCCTGCCTCTGCCAGGAAAACTGCAAGTTCCAATGCAACTGGGACATCAGGAACCTGGGAAAATTAGTAGAGCTGTTTATTTTGCCAAAGTACATACTTGAAATCTCATGCATAAAAAGTTTTCTATGAATACAAAATATTGTGATTGTCTACATTAGACCAAGGAAACATTATATTCAAAGAGAAGGAGAGAAGTTTGAACATATTTATTTAGCATATGAAAGTGGGTGTTCATGCCAAAAATAATTCAATATGGTAGAAACCTACTTAGGCAGTGTCTAAACTAACACAGCAGAACATGTGATGTGAAGATTTGGTGGCTGTAATTCATGCCAACCAGATCCCCCACAACCTGATTTGGTCTGTGAGACCCTCCTCATCCAGCCTCTGCCTTGTTTTGTGGCCTTAGGCTCAGTAGTCTAACTTTCAGCACTCCACTTGCGTTATCGGGTTTTGCTATAGAGTTCTAACAACTAAGTATTTTAACCAAGCTAAGGCCTGGACAACATTGAAATATAAGAGGTAAAATAAGATTTTGCTGACTTTTGAATTATTCAAATATTAAATATTAATATTATCAATCTTTAATTACTTGAATAATATTACTTTGTGAAGATTCTGTTTCTAGTAAATAAGGCCTTGAATTTAATACTTCTTTGAACTTTTTGAAAGTGTATACCAATTTTTTTGAAATGTATACTTGTTTTTTAAAAACAGTATTTGCCTGCCTTGTTTGAAGACATGAAAAATGTACACAAAATGA
Source organism: Theropithecus gelada (assembly GCF_003255815.1). Classification (NCBI taxonomy): domain Eukaryota; kingdom Metazoa; phylum Chordata; class Mammalia; order Primates; family Cercopithecidae; genus Theropithecus; species Theropithecus gelada. The sequence continues at coordinate 100,230,484 of NC_037683.1, forward strand.
TTTAGAACTGTTGGGCTTTTCAGAAAATAATTTAAAATCATCTACCTCATAACTAAAGGTATGTTTTGTTTTTAATTACAAATCGATTTCAGCAAGTTTTAAAGCTGATAATATCTCATGCTGTTTTGGGTATACCAAGTACAGTAATTAGTACTGTACTTAATTAAAACGATAAGTAATTCTTATTTTAATGAGGGCAAACTGAAGTGACCTTTTTTCAGTGGCAAGAAAACTCCCAACTCTCAGCATAGCCACATTAATCTTCTTTTTGTTCCACAAATTAGCCAAGCTAATTTCATTCCTCAAGTCTCTGCACTTACTCTTTTTTCTTTTTCCTATATTCTTCCCAGAAATACTTGCTTGGTTGGGCACTTTACGTCTTTTATATTTCATTAAGGTCAAATGTCAAATGTTCCTATTTCAGAAAATGTGTCCCTCACTACCCCCCACCAACTCACCCAGTTATGCAGACCAAAAGCCTGGAAAGTATTTACCAATTTTCCCAGTCCCCCCATATCCCATGTATCAGTCTGTCCTATTGATTCTATGTCTAAGTTCCATCTGGAATTTGACCGTGTCCTGTCATTTCTATTGCTAAAACTCTAGTCTAAGACACCATGCTGTTTCATCTGTATTAGCACAACAACCTTTTCTCATCGTAACTTAGCTTGTCATACCTAATACAGAAACTGGTACCTTGAGAGGGGATGTTGCTAGGATACAAACTTAATACGTTTGTTTACTTTTTTGAGGAACGCCAAACTGTTCCAAAGTGCCTGAACCATTCTGCATTCCGACCAGCAATATATGAGGATTTTAGTTTCTCCACATCTTCATCAACACTTGTTATTTTCCTTTTTTGTTAATAGCTATCCTAGAGAGTGTGAAGGGGTACCTCATTGTGGTTTTGATTTGTATTTCCTTAATGACTACTGATGTTGAGCATCTTTTCAAGTGCTTGTTGGCTGCTTGTATAGCTTATTTGAAGAAGTGTCTCTTCAAGTCATTTGCCATTTTAAAAACTGGTTTTTTGTTTTGTTTCGTTTTTGCTGTTGAGTTGTAAGAGTTCTGTATATATTTTGGATACTAGACCCTTATCAGATCATAATTTGCAAATATTTTCTCCCATTCTGTAGGTTGTCTTTTCACTTTCTTGACAATGTCCTTTAATGAACAGAAGTTTTTGTTTTTTATTAAGTCCCTTTATTCATCTTTTTTTGCTTGCACTTTTGGTGTCATATCTAAGAATCATTGTTAAATCCAAGATCCCTATGTTTTATTCTAAGAATGTGAAAATGGAGACTCATAGCAGCACTATTAACAAAACTCAAAGGGTAAAAACAGCCCAATTGTCCATCAATGAATGGATGAATAAATAAAATGTGGTTATGCATACAATGTAATATTATTCAATCATAAAAATAATGTTATACTGATGTGTGCTACAATATGACAAACCTTGAAAACATTCTGCTAAGTAAAGGAAGCCAGACACAAAAGTATGGCATAATTCCATTTACATGAAATGTCCAGAACAAGTAAATCCACAGAAATAGAATTCAGATTGATGGTTACCAAGGGCTGGGAGAAAGGAGAATAGGACAATTGCTTAATGGTGTGGGTTTCCTTTTGGGGTGATGAAATGTTTTAGAATTAGATAGAAGTGGTGGTTGCACAATATTGTGAATGTACTAAATGCCACTGAATTGGTCACTGTAAGATGGTTAATTTTACATTATGTGAGTTTCACTTGAAAAAAACAAATTGTAAAGAACAAAGTAGAATCACTTCATTTCCTCTCTGAAAGGTAATACATTTACTATAATTTTATTTCTGCTCTTTCTACATTTCTTTCCAGTTTTTTATATATTAGAATTTTAGATACACATTAATTTTTATAGTATATGTCTTCTATTTTAAGACTTATTGTTGATATTTGCATTATGCTTAATATTCACATTAACAATAATTATTTAGACTTATTTGTAGTTTTCTGATTTCATTGTTCATCTTTGATGAAAATACTATGCCTTCCTCATTCTTGAATATGTTATAGTATTTCTTTGAACAATTTTTTTCGTTTTTCTGTTTTGTTTTGTTTCTTTGAGACAGAGTCTCACTCTGACACCCAGACTGGAGTACAATGGCATGATCTTGGCTCACTGAAACTTCTGCCTCCCAGGTTCAACCGATTCTCCTGCCTCAGTCTCCCAAGTAGCTGGGATTATAGGCACGCACCACCATACCTGGCAAATTTTTGTATTTTTAGTAGACAAGGTTTCACCATGTTGGCCAGGCTAGTCTCGAACTCCTTACCTCAAGTGATCCGCTCACGTTGGACTCCCAAAGTGCTGAGATTAGATTACAGGTGTGAGTCACCACGCCTGGCCCTTTGAGCAATGTTTGAAAGAAGAGTATATATGTGAAACTCTATTTGAAGACTTTAATTTCTGAGGATGACTTTCAGGTGCTTTCACTTGACTGTTTTATTAGATATAAAACTCTTAGGACACCCAGAAAGATGGAGTGGATGTACTTTTCCCTGTTCTTCATGTCAGAAAACCAAAATCAAACAAACAAAACCTAAAATATCAAGAGACAGAATACTTTAATGAAGTATTTTTAAAAATAAAAATTATGCAAAAATCTATGATGGACAACATGTAAAAATTTGAAATAGAGTTTGACAAGGCAAGATTAGAGTGAAGTGAGTCATACAAGTGCAACATCAGATCTCCCCAATTTAAAATTTTACTCTTTGGGTGTTCACTAAAATTTTGCATCTCAGAACCTCATTCACCTTGCTTTAGTCCTGCTTAGAGGACATTTTTTATGCTCAAAACTCCCTAGGTTTTGCTCTGATGTAATGGCTATCAAATTTGGCTTCACACTAGAATCTAAATGTAATTAGATAAATCTAATATCCACACTCTTTCCTCAGACAAGTTAAGCCAGACTCACCATTAATGAAGCAGGATTTTAAAAAGCTTTCTAGGAGATTCTAATGCGCAGTTAGGGTTGTAAACTGCAATCTTATTTTTTCATTCCTATAGAGTTCAGTGATAAGGACCATTGATCATCTACTCAGAATGTATCAGTTCAGCTCTTGGCTTTGTGCCCTTGAGTAAGTTATTTAGCATGTCTGATACTTAAATTCCCATTTCATGGCATTGTCCTGAATATTCAAGGAAAAAGCACACGCAAACCCTAAGCACAGTGCCTGGATCTTAGAAACGATAAATGCTGACCATTAAGATATTGCTGGTGCTGGCCGGGTGCAGTGGCTCAAGTTTGTAATCCCAACACTTTGGGAGGCTGAGGTGGGCAGATCATTTGAGGTCAGGAGTTCGAGACCAGCCTGACCAACGTGGTGAAACCCAGTCTCTACTAAAAATACAAAAAAATTAGCCGGGCATAGTGGCACATGCCTTTAGTCCCAGCAACTTGGGAGGCTGAGGCAGGAGAATTGCTTGACCCCAGGAGGTGGAGGTTGCAGTGAGCTGAGAGCGTGGCACTAAACTCCAGCCTGGGAGACAGAGCAAGACTCCATCTCAAAAAAAAAAAAAAAAAGAAAAGAAAAGAAAAGAAAAAAAAAAGATATTGCTGGTGCTGAAGATGGAAACAGGAAAAAGCAGTAGCTATGATTTAGTATTGTAGAGGAGAATCTTTTGCCAGTATGAAATATTTTGCCATATCCTCTCAAAAATATAAACGTTTCCAAAGGATTTGTCTCCATGTCTGTCTTTGTTTATTTATTTTGCCTCATATCCAGTGAGCCTATTTGCTTTAACAACACAAGTGCTTTAGTTCAAGTTTGTCCAACCTGCGGCCCACAGGACAGCTTCAAATGTTGCCCATCACGAATGATTTTTTGGCATTTTGTAAAAACTTCATCAGCCATCATCAGTATTAGTGTATTTTATGTATGGCCCAAGACAATTCTTCTTCCAGTATGGCCCAGGGAAGCCAAAAGATTGGACACCCCTGCTTGAAAAAAGTTCAATACACTTTTTTTTTCTATTATATCTATTAATCAAAAGATTACCTTCTCACTCTCTGTTTTGTTTTCTCCTTCTGGTAATATCCGTAGCTCTTGTTCTCACTAAATCTGTAATCTTTTTTCTTCTAATTTCTTGGAGAAGGTTTTTAATTTTGTCTTTTTGATATAAAAATACATATGCACAGTTTCACAAGTCGAGAGCTATAAGCTTTTGAAAAAAATGGCAGTATCTCATATATTACTTGTATTTATTCTAGAAGTCACTTTAAAGTATTATCTTTTCTTCTGGCATTACCTTTTTAAATAACATGTTTTGAAATAGAAATTTTCATGATTTTTTATTTTTTGAATATGTAACACATTAACTTTGTTCAAAAGTTAAATAAATACAAATTTCTAGATTCTTCATATTGACCTTAGTAATAATTTCCTGGATATGACACCAAAAGCACAGGCAACAAAAGCAAAAATAAACAAATGGGACTACATCAACCTAAAAAGCTGCTGCACAGCAAAGGAAACAACAAAACGAAGAGGCAACCTATGGAACAGGAGAAAATGTTTGCAAATCATACATCTGATTAAAAGTTAATATCTGAAATATAAGAGTTTGTTCTACAACTCAACGGCAGAAAAACAATCTGACTTTTAAAATGGGCAGAGGACCTGAATAGACACTTCTTAAAAAAACATAAATAATCATAAACAGGTATATGAAAAAGTACTCAATATCATTAATTATAAGAGAAATGCAAATTAAAACTACAATGAAGTAATACTTCACACCTTTTAGGATGGCTATTACAAAACAATAGAAAATAAGTGTTGAGTAGGATGCAGGGAAAAGGAAACCCTTATACACCTTTTTCTGGAAATATAAATTGGTATAGCCACTACGGAAAACAGTATAGCAGTTCCTCAAAAACTTAAAAAAAGAATTACCAGATGATCCAGCAATCCCACTTCTTGGTAAATACTCTGCAAAACAGAAACCAAATTCTCAAAGAGCTATCTACACACTCACATTCATTATGGCATTATTTACAATAGCAAAGACACAGAAACAACTTAAATGTCCATGAAACAGTTAAATGGACAAAGAAAATGTGATACATACATACAGTGGAATATTATTCAGCCTTAAAAAGGTGGGGGGAGTGATTTAATGCTAAAAAAGAAGGAAATCCTGTCATTTGCCACAACATGGATGAAGCTGAGAGACATTATGTCAAACAAAATAAGCCAGACACAGAAGAACAAATATTCTATGATCCCACTAACATCAGTAATTTAAAATAGTAAACTTATAGCAGAGATCAGACATATAAGGTTCTTTTACACAAGCTGCTTTTTTGGGCAGAAGTTTCTCTCCCATTCCACTCCCATCTGCCCATTACCACTGTTACTACCAACAATGTTTAATTATGTTTATTGTATTTTGTGTACCTTCCACAGTTTTTTTTCATGCAAGTAAAAGCAAATATAACATGTATTTTTCTTTTTCTGAAAGTTAACTTGGGCATCACTGTTTCTTTTTGCTGCAGTATGTTCTCAGCCTCTCCCTGCCATTGCTAGGGTTTCAAATTACACAATTATATTCTTATCTCAAGTTGCATTTCCCTCTCGTCTGACTGCTTATTTAATAGTTTTCTAAATCCTATCAAGAATATTAATTCCAGACTTTCTTAAGTTTATTTCCAGGCACATTTCACATAATAATTCTGTTTCTTGAGAGGATATTGTTTCTGATTCCTTAAAACCTTTAGAAGACATTTTTAATTTCTGTGCCTGGCACTTTGTGTCCATTTGCTCATTCCTGCAGAAAGAAAATTTTGTATTTTACCTTTTTGGAAAACTAAGAAATATTTTTAAGGCATTGAGGGGTGTAGGTAAAGAGAGAAGGGAAAAGATTAGATTTTCTGCAATTTTATTTCACTAACACAAAATTTTAGAAAATAGAAATAAGGAAGGAGTCAGAGCTAGAGGCAGTGTCACCTGGGTTCCAAAGAGTTCCTTCTTCCTGTTTGTCACTGGTTTCTCAGCTGGTTCTGAGACTCCCACCTCCCCTTGGCTTAACTGCCTCTTCATATTCCCTGGTTATTGTCTGATCCTACTTTCAAACATCAGGATAAGTGGGAGTGAGTGTGTTCATGGGATCCTCACTCCAAGTGACCTTCAGTGCCTGCTAGGATCAAACTTTTCCTACAAATGCTGTGTTATGGACTGACCTTAGCTCTGGCGCTTAGAAATTGGTGAGATTCTCCCGAGAAAATGGCACCTTCTCATGCAGTGAATTGTGATTGGCAGAGTTTTTCCTCAATCTGCCCCGTTTTCAGACGTCTCACAGAAATTCCTCAAGATTTTTAATATACATATGACATTCTTAAATCGCCCCTTGCACAGGTATTTCTTGTTTGTTTTTGTTCTGGTGTGGCAGTTCAAAGGGGATCTGAAAGTGAAGGATAGATGGGTGCTTTCCACACTTGTCACTTAGAACCCATAGTGACTTTCTTAGTTTTCCTCTATCTAGATGTGTATTATTTAGTCACAAATATATAAGGTGAACATTTAAGCTTCCGTGTTGGCATCATGGAAGGCAGCTTTGATCTCCCACAGAAAGTCCCCTGATAGCCACACTGCTGGTGAAGTTTGAGGATGGGCTTAATGCTACATATAACTTTTGACTCCATTACGCATATTCATAGATGGGGAAGTTTAATTTATTTCTCACATGCTTAAGAAGTTTTGTTATTATCCATTAATTTTTCTCCTCCTCCCTCTGTATAATCACTTCATCATCACTTCCCAATTTATCACATCTCTCACTTAATTCGCAAACATTTTTATTCATTTATTCATTCCCTGAGTGTTTATTGAGTACAGGGAATAGCATTAGAGGTGAAAAGTGAGCCAATTTTCCATATCCTCAGGGATCCCACAGGTTTAATCTCAGATGTTAGGAAGATGTTGCAGCTGGAGAATCTTACGGAAATAAGGGGAGAGGAAGACAAGGAGGATGACAGTGTGCACGTCTCTAGCATCTGTACTTTATCTGTGCAATCTTGTTTTACACTGATGACATGGTGATGATAGCGATAGTTATTTTTAAATGTTGGTTATTTAACACAGGTTTTGTGCTAAATTTAATATCCATTAACTTACATAATTTTACGATTACCGGATGAAATATTCCTTGTCATATTCCAATTTTACAGGTGAAGGAAATGAAGTAGAAGGGTGTTACATACCTTGTTCAAAGTGACATAGCCAAGTCTGCTTGGACTGTGGTTCAGGCCATGCAGCCTGACTCTAGAACCCATGCTTTGCTACCTGACTCTCCAGACGTAGGAGGCAAATACCATTATTGGCTCCGTTTTGAGAGGTGTAGGAATTGAGGCCCAGAAAAAATAAGCAACTTGTCCAAAATATGTAGTGAAATTGGTACTTGAACTTTTGTCTGTCTTTTGACTACACTACCACGTCTAAATGCTCAAATACTCAAATTCTAAATGCTCACATTCAGATCATTTTAGATTTATGGACTAGAAACAGCCTTGGAGATTATGTTATTAAATAATTCCTCATTTTACAGATAATCTGTAATCACTAAAATCGTTTACGTAAAGAAATCAGGAGCAGGTTCTATACAGCAAAGCAACTTAACATACTAAGGAAAATTATTGTTTGAAATATTTTTTCTATTTTTTTTTTTTTTGAGATGGAGTTTCGCTTTTGTCACCCAGGCTAGAGTGCAGTGACACGATCTCAGCTCACTGCAAGCTCCGCCTCCTGGGTTCAAGCGATACTCCTGCCTCAGCCTCCCCAGTAGCGGGGATTACAGGCGCCTGCCACCATGCTCAGCTAATTTTTGTATTTTTGGTAGAGATAGAGTTTCACCATGTTGGCCAGGCTGGTCTCGAACTCCTGACCTCAGGTGATGCGCCTGCCTCGGCCTCCCAAAGTGCTGGGATTACAGGCATAAGCCACCACACCCGGCTGAAATATTACTTCTATTTAGTATTTAAGAAAACAAGATGAGGAATCCAATTCTTGATGGCAACACAGCTCTTGCTAGTAACTTAAATGCCTCATTGTTTCTCTGCAACAAGAGGAAAACTTGGGAAAGGATTAGGCACTGAGACCATCATAAGGAATTGCAGGACCCAGAGATTTTCATGAGGGTGAAAATGCTCATAGGAAAGCAAAGCAAATTGTCGTAAGAGTGGCATCCAGTGGACCGTCCTCTGAAAAGTGACCTGCAATTCTGCATGACTCTTTCCAGGATACTGAATTGGAGCCAGCTAATGTATGGAGCTTACCTTGGTTGTCACCTTATGGTCTTTGTTTGAGGACCAACTGCATGTGATTACAGGTAACAGATACAGATGTAATTTGTTGAATGAATAGCAATTGACTTGAAAATTGGATGGATGGATGGATGGATTGCGTTTCTTTACTCTCTCTCTCTTTTCTTTCTCCCTTTCAATAGGGCTAGATTAAACCATCTTTAGTCTAGTCAAATCAGTGCTTGCTGTTTTTAAGAAGGATATTCTTGAGGTATAGTACTTCAGGGATGCTAATTCGGATTTGAACAGTATGAAATTTCTACCCAGACATGCGCATCGTATAATTGGGATGACAAAAAAATGGTTCCAAATGAGGGTGTGTTTGCATTCCTAGGCAGTTTCCTATAGAGGCCAAAAAGATGCAAGATCTTCTTTTCTAAAGCTCTTGGTGGTTCTCAAGCTTGTCTGCACAATGGAATCACCTGGAGAGTTTGGAAAACCAAAAATACTGATGCCACAGATTCTACCCAACAGATTCTATTTTAATTGGTGTGGAGTATGGCCTGAGTACTGATATTTTTGAAAGAGTCTGAGGCGATCCTAATGTGCAGCAAAGCACCGTCAAGCCCCCTCTCTCTGAGGAGGCACCAGCTGCAAGCATGTTTTACACCAATATGTTTGCTGAATATAAACATCCCAGTGCAAACTCTTGCACCCAAGAACTCTGGGCTGCTATGGACCGTCTTTGGCAAAGTCTGAATTTATAAACTGATAATACATATAATTCCATAGGCTCCATATGGTTCGTGTTATCCTGAGGGGAACTATACACATTTGTCTTGCCTCAGGATGGAAAGATAAATAACAGATGTGGATAATTTTTATCATACTTGTGCTGAACAATAATAAAAAATGAAATGAAGGGAGCAGAGAGAGAAGTAAAACTCATGAAAACAAAGCTCAAATCAATTATTCTATGTTATATCTTTGCATTTTTAAGAATGCAGTAGTACACAAGAAAAAAACCTGTCATACAGTTCTCCATTTCTAAGGGAGACTATCTCTAGAGTGATGAGACATAATATTAAAATTGTATATTAATAAAGTTAATCAATTTGTTGATAATAGTGATAAAAACTAAAATCTACATATAGCTTACTGTGTACCAGACACTGTCGTAAGCATTACACAAGTATTAACTTATTTAACCCTCATTATAATCCTGAGACAAATACTATTATTATACTTATTTTATAAATGAAGAAACTGAGACCCCCAAGAATTTAAGTAATTTGTTCAAGGCAACACATTGCTATGTGGTAGAACTACAAATTGAGCCCAAATAATCCTGCTTCAGATCCTATGCAAAGGTATCCCAGGTGTGGGGATGACAACCTGGTGACAATCCCTTCTCAGAAGGAAGACAGGTCCCATCTACAGAGGTGAAGCAAAGAGTGTGGAACTAAAAAACTCAATGGAAGAATGGCTATTAAGATTTAGGATGGCCGGGCGCAGTGGCTGAAGCCTGTAATCCCAGCACTTTGGGAGGCCGAGATGGGTGGATCACGAGGTCAGGAGATCGAGACCATCCTGGCTAACACAGTGAAACCCCGTCTCTACTAAAAAATACAAAAAAAAAAAAATTTAGCTGGGCGTAGTGGCGGGCGCCTATAGTCCCAGCTACTCAGGAGGCTGAGGCGGGAGAATGGTGTGAACCCGGGAGGCGGAGCTTGCAGTGAGCCAAGATGGCACCACTGCACTCTAGCCTGGATGACAGAGCGAGACTCTGTCACCAAAAAAAAAAAAAAAAGTGAATGCACATGAATGTGTGTAATGTGTGTATATACTCCTTAAATAATAATTATTGAACACCCATAAATTCATTACTAGTATGTTGGATCAAGGGTTGGCAGATTTATGGGCCTCAGGCCACATCCAGCCCATGGCCTGTTTTTGTAAATAAAACTTTACTTTGACTCAACCATGGCCATTTATTTACATATTATCTATCTTGTTTTTTTGTTACAACAGTAAAATTGAGTAGTTCCAACAGAGACCGCATGGCCCACAAAGCCAAAAACAGATACTGCCTGGCCCCTTACAGAAAGCATTTGCAGACTTCTGCCCTAGATACCTCTTCTCCATTCCATTCCCTCTTCCATCGCCAGGGGCAGCCACTCCCCTATATTCTGTACCAATCTTTCCTTTTAAGAAAATTAATTGTTTCGTTTCACATATTTGACTCTAATATAAATAAAATTATGGGCAATTTGTTCTTTATGTTTTTGAGATTCATCCATTTGATGTATATGGCTGAAGTTCATTGGCTTTTATTGCTGTTTGATAGTCTATTACATGAGACTATCTCTGTTCATTCCGTCTATTGTTTGATGGTTATTTTTGCTGTTTCTAGTTTTCTGCTATTTTGAATAAAGCTATGGAAACATTCTTAGTATGACCTCTGGTGAACATGTACACAATATTCACTAGTATACTTACTGGAATTGCTGAGTGAAAGAGGATGTGCATATTTATATACTCAATGTGAATGCCCTATCTGAACTATTTTCCAAGTGGTTGAACCAAAGTATATTCTCACCTGCATTGTATAAGGGTTTCTCTAACTCTATAACCTCACCAACACTTGCTGTCTGACTTTCTAAATGTTTGCCAATCTGGGATGTGAGAAATGATATCTCATTAGATTTTAGTGTTTGTTTCCCTTAGGAATATAATCTGCCACTTTCTGTGTATGAGCCACTCATGTTTCTTTTTCTGTGAAATAGCTCCTTATATCTTTTCCCATTTCTCTGTTTTTGCCTGTTACTAATTTATGTAAATTTGTTTTACATTCTGGATATAAGAGTGCTGTCAATAATTTGTATGATGCATGTCCTTTTCCAGTTTTGACTTCTGTTGCCATTTTCTTGTGGTCATGTTTTGATTGACAGACTTTTAAAAATATATGTAATCTATAAACTAAAGAGCTTCTGTACAGCCAAAGAAACTATCATCAGAGTGAACAGGCAACCTACAGAATGGGAGAAAATTTTTGCAATCTATCCACCTGACAAAGGGCTAATATCCAGAATCTACAAATAACTTAAACAAATTTACCAGAAAAATACAAACAACCCCATCAAAAATTGGGCGAAGGATATGAACAGACACTTCTCAAAAGAAGAAATGTATGCAGCTAACAGACATATGAAAAAAAAAAGCTCATCATCACTGGTCATTAGAGAAATGCAAATCAAACCACAATGAGATATCATCTCACACCACTTAGAATGGCAATCATTAAAAAGTCAGGAAACAACAGATGCTGGAGAGGATGGGGAGAAATAGGAACACTTTTACACTGTTGGTGGGAGTGTAAATTAGGTCAACCTTTGTGGAAGACAGTGTGGTGATTCCTCAAGGATCTAGAACTAGAAATATCATTTGACCTAGCAATCCCATTACTGGGTACATACCCAAAGGATTAAAAATCATTCTACTATAAAGACACATGCACACATATGTTTATTGTGGCATTGTTCACAATAGCAAAAACTTAGAACCAACCCAAATGTCCATCAATGATAGACTGGATAAAGAAAATGTGGCACATATACACCATGGAATATTAAGCAGTCATAAAAAAGGATGAGTTCGTGTCCTTTGCAGGGACACGGGCGAAGCTGGAAAACATCATTACCACAAGAACAGAAAACCAAACACCGCATGTTCTCACTCATGAATGGGAGTTGAACAAAGAAAACAAATGGACACAGAGAGGGGAACATCACACACTGGGGTCTGTCGGGGGGTGGTGGGCTAGGGGAGGGATAGCATTAGAAGAGATACCTAATGTAGATCATGGTTGATGGGTGCAGCAAACCACCATGGCACGTGTATACCTATGTAACAAATCTGCACGTTCTGTACATGTACCCCAGAACTTAAAGTATAATATATATATATATGTAATCTAATATATCAATTTTTTCTGTATGTCTATAAAATTTGCATTTTAAATAATCATTCTCTATCCCAAAGTTATGATGATATTCTCCTTATATTGCCTTCTAAAATTATCAAAATTTTGCCTTTCAAAATTAGGTTGTAATATACCTGGAATTGAGTTTCGTGCGTATTCTGAAGGACAGTCTGACTTAACTTTTCTCCATAAAAATTGAACCAATTGTTTTAACATGATTTGTTGAAAAGCCTTTCATTGAAAGCCTCTCTTTCATGGATCTATAATGCTAGCTCTGTCATAAATCAAATTTTTTCATTTGATTTATGATATGAAAATTATACGCTTTTGATATGCATTTTTTCTCTAATGATACTCAGTATCATTAGATACATAAGAGTATATAAATAATACTCTTAATTATATAATTTTGTAGTAATTCTTGGTATCTGATTAGGCAAATACCCACTTCCTACCCTGTTTTTTTTTGTTTTTAAATCTGGAGGTGTTTTGGATATTCTTGTTAATTTGTGCTTCTACCTATATTTTTCAATTAACTTGTCATGTATGAAAAAATAAAAGGCAAAACTTTTTATCCTTAAATCAGTTTGGGCAGGTTTGCAGTTTTTTCTTGTATTATAACTTCCAATCTATGAATATGATCTATTTTTTCACCAATTTATGGCTTCTTCCAATAACATTTTATATTGTCTTTTTAGAGGCCTTGTGTATCCTTTGTTTAGATTCATGTCTAGGTATTTAATATTTTTGATGCTGTTATAAATGATATTTTTAAATATATATACATTTTTATTTCACATAGAAAACTTTAATGGATTTTTTAAATGTAGATTTGTATTCAGTAAACCTGTTAAAATCTCTTAGAATTTCTAAGAGTTTATGTATTATACAATTTGATTTTCTTTTTTTTTCTGGAGACAGAGTTTCGCTCTTGTGGCCCAGGCTGGAGTGCAGTGGCATGATCTCAGCTCACTGCAACCTCCGGCTCCCTGGTTCAAGCAATTCTCCTGTCTCAGCCTCCTGAGTAGCTGGGATTACGGGTGCCCACCACCATGCCCAGCTAATTTTTGGCATTTTTAGTACAGACAGGGTTTCACCATGTTGGCCAGGCTGGTCTCAAACTCCTGACCTTAGGTGATCCGACTGCCCTGGCCTCCCGAAATGCTGGCATTACAGGCGTGAGCCACCATGCCCGGCCTATTCTATTGGATTTTCTATGCAATTGTATTATAACTCATCATAAAGATAATTTTATTTCTTTTCCACAATCTTTACAGGTGTAATTTTTTTCTATGCCTTGCTGCACTCTTTATGATTTCCAGTATTTGCACTACTCTGGCCTTTGGTCTTTGCTCTTGCGTCAGTCTTTCATAATTGGGTATGTTTGTTGTAAGTTTTCTGTAGATAATCTTTATGAGGTTAAGAAATTTGCCTTTATTTCTAGTTTATTGAGATTTTATTATAAATCAATATTAAATTTTATCAAATTTTCTCCATTACATTTCTACTGAGATGATCACATGATTATTAAAATTTATTATTTTGATATTTAAAAATCAGGTTTATTGAGGCATAATTTATATATAATAAAATTTGCCCTATTAGAGTATACAGTCCAGTAAGTTTTGGTAAATGTATGCAAATAACACAATAAACAGGTTTAGAACTTTTCTATCACCACAAAAAGTTTCTCAGGGCCCTTTGCAGTTAATACTCACCTTCTCTCCAGCCCCAGGAAACCATGGATCTGCTTTTTGTTACTGTAGTCTTTCCTTTACTTTGATTTTTTTGAGTGGTAAGCCAACCTTACATTTCTGAGTTAACTTGGTCATGATATCTTTTATAAACACTAATGAATTTAGTATGATTGGCTGATGCCTTTGCTTTCCTGTACTGTCCTTGCCTGGTTGGTACAAGGATTATATAATACTTATAAAGTGAGTTGAAGACAGTTTCCTCTTTTCACCAGCTGGGATAATTTATGTATTATTGAAATTAATTGTTCCTTAAATACTTGGCAGAATTCACTATAAAGGTACTTAATTCCAGACCTTTTGGAGGAAGATAAAATACTGATTTTTTAAAATCATTATTTTATTTTTGTAATACAGCTTATTTTTTCCAGAAACTTCTACTTTTCATTTACATCTTCAAGTCAGATTAAAGTTGTATTAATAACCCCTTATTATTTAAATCTCAGCAGAATGTGAAGTTATGTTCCCCCTTTCTATCCTTTTTTTCCCCCAGATATTTTTCTGTTACCTGTTTTAAATTTAATTCCATTGTGGTCAGAGATAATACTTTGTATAACTTGCATTCTTTTATGTATATTGAGACTTGTTATAAGGCACAGAGTGTGGTCTATCTTGGTAATCATTCCTGGCACACTTAAAAATAATGTGGTTTCTGCTATTGTTTAGTGGAATGTTCTGTAACTGTCAATTAGGTCAAGTTAGTTGACAGTGTTGTTCAAGTCTTTTATATTATTACTGATTTTCTTTCTACTCACTCTATTAATTAGAGAAAGGTGTCAATATTTCCAGTTATAATCATGGATTTGTCTACTTTTACTTTCAGTTAGAAATTTCTAGCTGAAATTATCTCTTTCCACTTTCAGTTAGTGTTAGCTTGCTATATCTTTTTCCATCCTTCTTCTTTTAACCAGTGTGTCTTTATATTGACATTACCTATATGATTTATATTATATTATGTTACTATATCTTGTACGCAGCATTTGGATCTTTTTTATCCAATCTGATGACCTTTGCTTTTTAATTAATGTATTTAGATCATTTACATTTACTGTGATTATTAATATGTATTAAGTTCAAATCTACCACTTTGGTATTGAATAATTGTCCCACTTGTTCTTCGTTTCAAAAAAGACATTTTTTACCTTCTTTTGTATTGACTGTTTTAAAATTCTATTTCATCTTCTTTGTTTGCTTATTAGCTATAACTTTATTTTGCTAATTTAGTGGTTGCTTTAGGGTTTATAGTAAACATCTTCAACTTATCACAGTCTATGTTCTAGTCATATTGTATTATTTTACACATAGTATAAAAACTTTATTGTAGTATACTTTCATTTTCCTCCAGTAATTGTGCTATTCTTGTCATCCATTTTGCTTCTACATATTATAAACGAGACACGATTTTGTAATATTTTTGTTTAAACAATATTTTATTTAAACTTAATAATAAATAATAAAAATATATACTAACCACATAGTTATAATTTCTAGTGTTGTTCATTTCTTTGTGTAGATCCATATTTCCATCTGATATCATTTTCTTTCTGCCTGCAGGTGCTGGTGATGAACTTTTTCAGCTTTTGTATATTTAAAAAACTTCTTTTATTTTTGAAAATATTTTTTTTCTTAAGTACGAAATTCTATGTTGACTTTTTTTTTCTTCCAGTATTTTAAGAATGTTATTCCATTATCTTCTTGCTGGCATTATTTCCAGAGGAAGAAAAATCTTTTAAGTTTTTCTGTTTTTACAGACTTTGAGTAATTTTACTACATTATACTTTGGTGTGGTTTTCTTCATGTTCCTTCTGCTTGAAGTTCATCGAGATTCTTCAATCTGTGAATTTATAGTTTTTTATCTACTTGAAAAAGTTTTAGCCATTATTTCTTTAAAAAGTTATTGTTTCATCTTTCCCCTTTGAAAACTTCAATTACAGATATATTAGGTCATTTGATGTCCCACACATCAATGATGCTCTGTTGCTTTTGTTATTTTCTCTTGTTTTGAGTCATTTTTTCTTCTGTGTTTTACTTCAGATAGTTTATCTTGTGATGTCTTTAACTCACCAACCTTTCCTTTTGCAATGTTTAATCTTTTGATTGTTTGATTTTTTTTCCTTCTCACGATGGTTCATATTTTCCTGCTTCTTTAAATGCCTGATAATTTTTATTGGATGCTAGACATTGTGGATTTTATCTTGTTGAGCTCTGGATACTTTCTGCTTTCTTTTGAATATCTTGAGCCTTTTTTCTGGGATACAACTGTGTTATCTGGAGACAGTTTGATCCTTTTAGGTCTGGATTTTAAGATTTGTTAAAAAGGACCAGAACAGTGTTCAGTCTAGTGCTAATTATTCAAACTACTGAGATAAATCCCTTCTAAATATTCTACCCAATACTAGGTGAATTACATTTTCTTAGTTTGATGATGAGTACAGGCACCATTATCTGCCTTATGTGAGTTCCAGACACTGCTCCTTCCAAGTCTTTAGGGAAGTTATTTCCCCAACCTTGAGTAATTTCTTCACAAACATGCTCTGATTACTGCTCTGTTGAATAAATAAAGGGAAATCTCTACAGCTCTCTTGAGTTCTCTCTGTGTGCAACTGCCCTCTCTAGTATGCTTCCCAGTAAACTCCAGCCACTTTTATCTATTCATATTTTTGGCTTTCACCTCTCAACTTGGTGACCCTACTATGATCTCCAACCCCAGACGTGGCCTGGAATCTCTTGGAAAGCAGAACTGTGAAACAATCCTGCCTAACCTGATTTATTTCCTTTTCTCTCATAGATCATTGTGTTTCACTGCTGATGTCCAGTGTATTGAAAACCATTATTTCACATATTTTTTTCTGTTTTGTTTGCTTCAGGTTGATACTGAGATCTTGTTCCTGATCTTCCATTTTTGCAAAGACTGAAGGTTCAATCTATTTTTTAGACCATTACTTTTGTTCTGTCATACCTGAGGTTTGTCAATTTTATTTTCCTTTTCCAATAACTGACATTTGGTATTCTCAAGTCTCTTCATAGTATACTTGTTTATTCGTAAATGTGCTATTTGTACATTCGTTTTCTTTGTTATTATTTTCTACTCAAATTCATTATTTCCTTCTTTCTGCTTGTTGCAGTAGCTTCACATACAACATAAAACATAAACTGGAGAGACTCTCACCCAGTATATAAATGTAACAAAAATTTCCTGTACCCCATACATTTGCACAAATAAAAAACTCCCAAAACCCTCCCCAAATCCAAAGGTTCAATTTAATTCTGTGATTTCAAAATATTGCCACCCACATCACAAAGACTTTCTTGATCACCCTACCTTCTGATAGTCTAGTTATCCATCTTCCAAACTCCTGGACCAACGGTTCAAAGAGAACACATTAACCTCTGAACAGAATGTTTACTCAGCAGACAGTGGTATCTCAGTTCAGGTAACTAAAATAACTCTTGTCTGACATACAGCATAAGGATGTTCTTCTACAGGCCTGAGGGAATTTCTTGTAGAGCAATAAAGTACACTGGGATATTGCTAACCAAACATTATCACCACTGCAGAAACCAAGAAACATGGAAACTTCACATATTGACTGGTTTAAATCCTAAAAGGCTCACTAAGAATGAAGTACTCACTTGACAAGGGACTGTGAGGTGGCAAGCTGTTTATAGGTGTTTATGTTGGGACTGAGTCATGTTTCATCACAGGAGAAGAATCTAGGGCTTGACCCAGCTTAGAATCAAGATTGGAAACTGGTGCATTTATACAGAAAACATAATGAACCCTGCCACTTTACTGTGTCCTATGCCAGTAAAGGCACACAGATGACCATTGTTCTAGAAATTTGAAAGGTAAAGAACTAGACTATGAGAAGGCAGGGTGATCAAGAAAGTCTTCACAATGTGAGTGGAAATATCTTGGAATTATAAAACTAGTTAGAACCTCTGGGTGGTTTTGTTTTGTTTGTTAATTGTTAATTTCTTAGGGGTACATGAAAAGTTTTGTTACATGTATGTAAGGCATAGTGATCAAGTCAGGGTGGTTAGGGTGTCTACCACCCAAGTACAATACATTTTTGTTAAGTGCAGACGCCCTATTCTGCTATTAAACATTGAATTTATTTCTTCTATCTTATTCTATGTTTGTATATTTTAATCCACTTCTCTTCGTCTGACCCCTGCCCCTACTCACTCTTTCCAGTCCCTGTTGTCTATCTTTTCACTCTCTACCTCCGTGTTGGATGGAAAGTTGGTTAACTGAATATTTGAGTTTCCTTGGAAATACTTAAGGAAATAGTCCATATCACACTGTTGTGAGCATTTATGATTTTTTTTTTCTGAGATGAAAAACCCAGATGATCTGGGTTCTTTCCCATCGATCTCTAATAGATAACATTCCTGGGCCCTCTGGCACAAGCACTGCTCCCTGACACAAAGACTAAGTCACTCGTGTTTGTATTCTCAGAGCCTAACCTACTGCCTTGCAGAAAGACTGAAAATATCATCCTTTTTCTACACAGATTAAAGATTTTGGACTTTATTTCTTGGTCAGAGTGCGCTATTGAAGGTTCGTGGGCAGGCAAAGGCCACATAACTCTGTGTCATTGACTCAAGCTGACCAAGTCATACATCATGTGACCTGCACCCAACTCTAGGGAGCTGTGCTTGTTTCATGCCTTCTTCATGGCAAAAATCCTAGGCAGAGCCCAATGTGCTGCCACGGACTGTGGGAAGGACTGTGATGAATATGGCTAACTTCAAGGAACTCAGGAGTTAGTGGAGGAGCTTTACAAGTCAAAACATCCAATAATGACTTGTTTTCACTGAATTCACATGAATGCTCTGTTAGTAATGTAAGTTATGGAGACTGTCTCCTGTGATTCATTAGCTAGAAGCACTGTGGATACTAAGACTCTCAGAATACTGTTCTCATTGACATCAAATCTGTCTTGATGAACTGCAGCAATTGAGAAAGAGCCCTCTGCCCAGCCTTTACCAATCCCCCTGCCCTTGAATTAGCAGGACTTGAATCACAGCAGAGTTGGAAATAAAGTCAATACTATACACATAAAAGAAAGTGTTGGTCAATTGTTTTCTCTATGATATTCTAGTAATTTAATTGTACTTTCAGGTTAGGAAAGTAAAATGAAACAATTCTAAGGAAATCATAATTATGTTATCTAAGTTGCGTACTGTGTATCCAAGTATTTATTACACTGTGTATATGATGACAGATAACATTTATAGACTGCTTTCTCTGTACCAAGGATTGTGCGATATGTTTAGTATATGCCATTATCCCTCAGTATCCATGGGGGATTGGTTCCAGGACCACTTCCTCAGTCCCCCACCCTCCACACACCTCCAAAGTACCAAAATCTGCTAAAGCTCCAGTCCCTGATATAAAATAAATAAATTTGGGTATAACCTATGCATATCCTCCTGTATGTTTTAAATAATTTCTAGATTATTTATAATACCCAATATAATGTAAATGCAATATAATTAATTGTTATACTATATTGGTATTTTATTTATATTATTTACTGTTGTTGTACTGTTATTTTTTTCCAAATATTTTCCATCCCCAGACAGTTTAATTCTTGGATGCAGAACTCACAGGTATGTTGGGCTGACTTTATCATCCCACTAAAGACTTGTAACAATCCCAAGAGGTAGGCCTAGTCATGATCTTTATTTTATAGAGAAGAAAATTAAAGCTTAAAGTAACTACAGGATCAGGCAGTGTGAACAGGGTAGAGCCAGGATTCAAATGAGGGAAGTCATGCTCTACCACCGCAGGCTGCCCTGGGCTGCTTGTGCAGCTGCCACCTATGAACCTCAGATACAGCTATTGTCTACCAGAAAGCCCACCGGTGTCTCCAGCCATATTATTTGAAGGTAAGGTAGAGCACCTCTGTTGTAGCATCACTGAAAGAAAAAATGCTGAAATTAATAGAAAGACAACAGTCTTTTTTTATTTTTATTACATATAGCTATAAGCACTGTGGAAAATTATGTCTATTCTCTCAGTAAGTAGATATAAACGTGACCAATAATGGCATATATGCCTATATCTCCATAAATTAAGTATTGTTTAACTTCTCCTAAATTTATCACAAAGCTTCAACAATTTAAAAGAGATACCATTTTAAAGATAGCATTTAAAAAACCCAACAATTTCTCACTCCCTATATATGTACATTTACATATATACCACACATAGAAATATGTATACACATGTACACATATACCATGTACATATATATTTATACACATACGTGTGTGTGTGCATGTGGTATATTTCAGTTCACACCTGGAAAGTGAAAATAGTGCTTCCATTTAGCTATTCCATGTCTGTGCACAGTATGTTCCTGATAGGAGAAAGTTTCAGTTTAGAAGGGGACTCCTCCATGAACCTTCCTTCCCCAGCTCCCAGAGCAAAATTAATTCCCTCTCTCTACAGATTGCTTTTATCTCTAAAATAGATCTATGTCCTTTCATGCTGTCTTGTATGAGAGTCCACTGCACAAGTATCCTTCTCCCTTTCTGTAGTTAAATAAGGTCCAGGGAACTTTGTCTGGAATTCCCAAGGCTGCTTGAGGATGGGAGCTGCTCAGTAGACATATCAATACATGTCTAAATGTGTCTTTCTAAGTGAACTCTCTTCTGGTAAATAAGAACCAACTTTTCCCCAGTATTGATTTCCCTTTTAGATGACACATTTCTTTTGTTAACACGTTTCCATCTTTGGAGAATGAGGGATAAGTGTGAAAATGGGTACATTTACTTTCTCTCTTTTACTGAAATCTTAATTTATTTTTAGGCAAGTAGGTTCAGTATATGACTTTTCCTGGGATGAGAGGCTAAAGGAGTGGGAGGGATGGCATTTTCAGTTGACAGAAATAGAGGTCAATCAGTCTGGTGCCCACATGCTCTGTGAATGCTGGCACTCAGCCGGCGTTCAGGTCTCAAGTAAGCAGATTAAAGTGAAGAAAGCACAAATGCAAACCTAGGCAAATTACTCCAAATTGCAGCTATTCCAGTGTTCCTATACACTGGATTTCTGCATATAAACTAACCCCCAAGATATTAAGGGAGAGACTGAGGTGAGCAAACCCTCTGGCCAGCTCCAAATCCATCTGCTTGAATTACAGAGATGCGGGCCCCCATCTGAGGCCTTCCCCCTCATACCAGGCAGGAGGGCCTTTGGGGCTGTGTGCATGTGTGTGTGCGCATGTGAACTAAGAGATGAGGGCATATGTGTACACTGCACACTCAGCATGTCAAAGGCAGCACTTGTTCTGCAGGCCTCGTAAGAATAACCACATCACACAATGATTTCTTTCTAAATAAACAGAAGAGGAGAGTTGGCCGATAAGGCACTTGTAGGATATACCAGGCCAAATTCAATCAGCGGTTCCTGAATGTAGACAAGTGGCCTTCTATGCTAGTGAGCTTGGGAGAAGATATCATCTCTCCTGTCCACAGGCCCCATAATTGCATCTCATTCCTGACTTCTGCAAAATAATGACCCTCTCCCCCCATGGTTTGCAGAACACATGGGGAGGAAATAGTAGATCTGAGCTAACTGGCCCAGAAATTCTAACCAGATGATGGAAAAATGTTTTGTCAAAGTAAGAGTTCTTTGAATTTTTAAGAGCCTTGCATAATCTAATAAACAGCCTTTTCAAGAAAGTGTCCAAAATGAGGCTAGCAAGACCATCCACCATTATTTCAATATCATTTTGCCAATTCTTTCATTTTGACGGATACAGACAGGAATCCCAAATAAAACATTCCTTCTTAGTCCTCCCCTGCTTCTTTTTTGGCAAGAGTATAAAAGACTTTTCCCCCTTAAGCAAAGCAGTAAATGACACAATGAAAGAAAAAAAAATGCCTTGCAGAACTGCATTGTGTTTTCAACTTTATTAAATAAGCAAAAAAAAAAAAAAGAAAAAAGAAAAAAAAACTGGAAAAAAAGAGAAAAAGTAATTTTGCAAAGTCTGTTAAGCTCCCGTTTGCCTGTGGAGGTGTTGGCTAGTTGTCTAGATCCTTGAGTAACTGACCTTTTTAGTTTGTTTTTATGTTGTTTGTTTTCAGCTTTGTCCACAACAGGCAGTCACTTCAGACCAGGAAGTCTCTAAAAGCACCGAGACTCTTTGGAGGTTAATGCTTTTGGCCAAGATCATGGATGGGGAGGACACAGGGCTTTACCTTCAGCACCTCTCTTGGTATCTCACTATCAACAGGATGATGGCCCACAGGAGCAAAGGCACCAGTTTTCACGCACTGCCCAGTTTACCCATTTTGTCAAATCCTTTCTCCTGGCCTCCTGACTATGACACCACCCAGGTGTCCATTTTTTCTGCCAGGAAAAGCCTGCTGGGGACAAAGCTTCTTACTTCATATTTATCTTCTCTCCATTTCGGAAAGTGTCCTGTCTTACATTGCAACTTGTTGAAAGCAGGAAAGTGATTTTATAGTAAGACTAATTTACATTAAAGTGAAAATGGCATATTATTTTGAGGGGTACCACTTCAAGTAATTTGTTTATATTTTAGTAATATATTGGGAGGCTCAGTGGTTCAGGCCTGTTGTTCTGGCACATAAGGAGGCAAAGCTAGGTGTTCAAGGCCAGCCTGGATAACATAGGAAGCCCTCACCTATATAACAACAACAACAACAAAAAAGAATATGACAGAGACATTCATTTCATTGAGCATTACATTTTTTGAGCATTATATATTCTGTGTCCTGTGTCTCTATGCAAATTTTAGATTCAAAATATATTATTACTATAATATTAACCCCAAAAGAAAAATATTTATTTGTAATAATCTAAGGACTATGATATATAAAGAAGACCTCTCCAAATGCTCAAATCATCCATATTGGGAATTGATTACTCAAATAGCTCTCTCTGTATACCTCTATCTAAACCAGGACCAAAGACTGAACGGGCTCTGAAGATATCTTTGTTTTTTGTTTTTGTTTTAGAAACAGGGTCTCTCTTTGTTGCCCAGACTGGTCTCGAACTCCTGAGCTCAAACTAATCCTCCCCGCTCGGGCTTCCAAAGTGCTCGGATTACAGGTGTGAGCCACTGCGCCAGGACTGAAGGTATCTTTGTAGGGTGCTTCTTTTGCATGGGAGATGAAACATAGAGATCCAGTACAGATGGGATTGTTCTATAGAGTAAAATGAACAAGTGCATAATTAATTCCCATGTAAGCCATTCTCTATTTGGTCAAAAGTTTGCCAAAAGTTTCTACCATTTGATCCTCTATCTCTGAAGTGAATACTGAAGCAGTGCAATAAGGCAGCTATTAGTAGAGGAAGGGGCCTTCTTGGGACTCTTGCAGCTCATGTGGATATGGAACTGCAGAAGAGAGAGGCTGAGGTTGAGGTAAAATAAGACCCTGAAACCCAAAGGCAATGAACAAGATAGCATTGGTTAGAGTTCAAAACCTCAGAGATCCATATGGCTTTCTTGGTGGAAAACTCATTTATCTTGACCTAAGGCAGAAGGTGAGAAGGAGACAGTAGCCACTAAGACAGAAGAAAACTTAAACATCTGAAGAGGGAAATTCAATGAGCTCCAGGTGCCTTCCTTGTAAACATTTCAGAAAAACTCCCAGAAGTTTGATAGAGCTCATGCGTGTCAATGGAACTGTAAAACCCAGTCAAGTTGCCATCCTGGTTGGACTCTAATAGGGAAGAAAGAGAAAGGATTAGAACCAGAGAGAAGGAAGGCTGCTTCCAAAAATAAATTTCAAGAATATCTTAGGGTAAAAGGATGGACATCTTCACTGGGGACCGAAGATGGGGAGCAAATAGCACGGAGAAAAAGGTTTATAAGGTTTAGGAGCAGAAACATTTGATTTGGAATTCCCCATCCTGTTCCTGTTTCAAAGGGCCTCTTCTGATGCCGTCTGTTGCTGTTGTGCAAACTTGCTTTTCCTGCAGACCCACTGAGGCATCTTCACATGCCCTGATGTCTGTGCTCTTTAACTCCCGAGATAATTATTCTCAAAGGAAGAAGTCACTGATGGAAATTCCTGTAGTTCTATTGGATAGCAAATAAATTGCATTTATTCCTTCTGGAAGAATTGGTTTAAAGCAGAATTATGTAAAGGGACTCTATAAAGAGCAAATATAGGTTAAAACTTGAATTTTTCTCAATATTCTAGAAAGATGATGGGCTGTCAGTATCCTGCAAATGTCCCATCTCTTCCTAGGATGTATGAAATCTCTCTCTCTCTCTCTCTCTCTCTCAAGCCATCTGGTGTTTGCATTATACTTTCATGTGTTTTTCCACTCACAACATCACGTCTTCACACACACTCTTTCATGCCAGAAATTTCATCCCAGTGATGTTTGTCCCACCCCTTCCTCTGTTTCCTTCACATATTTCTTGAAGTATCAAGATGTTCCTGAATATGAAAAGCCTTTTTCTTCCTGTCCTTTTTCTTATACAGAGCCTCTAAGTATGAAATCAACCATCATACATAAATAGTGTACATATTTTATTTGTTTGTTCATTCATGGGTAGTAGCTGCTGTTTGTGTGAATGGTTTAGATGTTCTCTGTAGAATTATTCTCTTCTATTTTGTTAACAATGCCCACTTTCAATGGCAACACATTGCAAACTAGAAAATATATTCTTTAACCAGGATTTTTAAAAAATAGGTATATAGGAATGTTCCTTGAGAGACAGAGAGAAAATATTGGTGCTCATACATTTATATATATATATGAAAATGTACTCCTATTTATATACACACATAGAAATGTGCATGAATGAACATATATATATACTGTATATGTGAATATACACATGTATGTATCATAATACCATCCTTGGTTTTATATTTTTGTGTATATTTCACAACATATTCGAGATTTTTATACCGTGGTACCCAAATATAATTTATTTATATTCAAAACAGTGTCTACACCATCATGACCAAGCTGTGGCTGAAAACCATTTGATAATGAAGCACTGGAGCTGACAATGATATTCACTCATTGCCTGGTTTTGTTTTTGGTGGTTTTTTTTTTTTTTGGTGCTTTTAAAAATTGCTGTCTAATTATAGAATTGTATTCACTCCTGTTTTTTGGGTTTTGTTTTTTTTTTGTTTTTTTTGAGACGGAGTCTCGCGCTGTGTCACCCAGGCTGGAGTGCAGTGGCGCGATCTCGGCTCACTGCAAGCTCCGCCTCCCAGGTTCACGCCATTCTCCTGCCTCAGCCTCCGAGTAGCTGGGACTACAGGCGCCCGCCACCACGCCAGGCTA
Source organism: Theropithecus gelada (assembly GCF_003255815.1). Taxonomy (NCBI): domain Eukaryota; kingdom Metazoa; phylum Chordata; class Mammalia; order Primates; family Cercopithecidae; genus Theropithecus; species Theropithecus gelada. Next base: position 100,255,799 of record NC_037683.1, read on the forward strand.
GTTTTTTGTATTTTTAGTAGAGACGGGGTTTCACCATGTTAGCCAGGATGGTCTCGATCTCCTGACCTCGTGATCCACCTGCCTCGGCCTCCCAAAGTGCTGGGATTACAGGCTTGAGCCACCGCGCCCGGCCTCCTGTTTTAATAAATAAGAGACGATTTACAATAACTCACTTGCAGCAATGTGCTTTGAATCATTTCAGAGAAGATGGAGGACAGAAGAGATTGGCTGACACCACAGTATGATTAAAAAAAAAAAAAGGAATCAGTGGTATTTATGAGATGGATAAATAAAGCATGCACCCACCCCTATTAACCCACTGCATGGTCAAGTTCTTAGGAAGGTGATGAGGCAACCTCTCCAATATTCCCATTATAGAACCCCACTAATATTCTGCTTGGTGATGACAAGGTTGAATTTAGATTGGTTGATAGGTGGTATTGAGCCCAAAACCAGGGTTGAAGTTGTTCTAGGGAGAGGCCGGATTGAGGCACAGTGTACGGCTAACGTTAACCTCCTCCTGATCAGACACCCCAGCAGAAGGGCCTTGACACAAACCCAGTGTATCTCCTGAGTGGGCACATACAAAGAGCGATCCAGGGTGTTAGTTGCTAGTTGCATGACCTGAGCAGCAATGCAGGGAGGACCTTTCTTTTGTCTTTGAGCCTCCTCCTCCAGAGAAACTTTTACCAGTGACCTGGCAGTGAGACTTGTGTTTCATGTAGAGGTGAATGTTTTAGATCCCCAGACTCTTGTTCTACTGAAGACCCTCCCTCCAGGGTCCTGCATTGAACTGGCCTTGCTGCAGCCTTCCTGAGTCTGTCAGCAGTAAAGGCAACAGTCCCCAGAATGGAGCATTTTAGCCAATAGTTCAAAGTCCTGGTATTTTCTCCACAAAGTGATGATAAGAAAGGGGGTTGACCCCTCAATCATATCAAAAATGTTTGGAGGTCACTGGGTAGACATGAAAGACAATCTGTTGAAAATTTAGATGGAGGTCTGGAGTCATACAAGCAGAGGAAAAAGACTGAAAAGAAATAATGTCAGAATGTTAATGATATGGTGATGTTAGAGTTGATTTTATTTTTTTTCTTTGTACTCTGTAGTGTGAATTCTCTAAAAGGAGCATTTTTTAAACAAGAAAAAAATATACAATGTTAAAAGAGGCACAGAAAACTTGAATACAATAAAATACTTTTAAATAAGTTAACACTCATATCTAGAAACTCTAAGCAAATCTAGTTTGCCAACAGTCACAACAGGTAATTCTATTTAGATTAAAAATGTGAGCTATGACTATCTCACTTTCAGATATTCACAGAATAGAATAGCAGGACTAAATTGTTTGCATGGCTGAGGAAACATAGCTTTTTGTTTTCTCTGTGTCAGGTGGTTTCTCTCTCTTTAACCAAGATTACATTTCCAGAGTATCTACTTCTCCATTTCTCCTGCCTTTTATTTTTCCGTGGTTGCAATCTCCTGTAATTATGAGAAAAAAGTTTTTTTAGCTGGCTCTGAGATTAGCCAGTTTGGAGCCAACCTGACGATTCCCAGTTGGTGCTAATAATCTTCTCTGTAGACACATAAGTTTTCAGGACATTCAGCTCTGCTCTGAGACTTAAAACAGCTGGAAAATGCATGACTTGAGTTTTTAGATCTGACAGCATTTGAATCCACTGTCAAATAGTACTTAATACCTGTTAATCTTTTTGCAGTTTATTTTCTTGTGCTTAGATATTTGCTACAGTAATTAAAAGCAGTTATGAATTCCTGAAATATAATTCCAAATACCTAGTTCTAATGAGTCAATCCAGTGCTTGGATAAACAAATACCAAAGTTCAGGAGAGGGTTAAAAAGTTGGGAGTTGTCTTTATTTTTGAATCACACTGTCTTTAAATTGCACAGTATTATCCTTAAACTGTACAAATTCAACCTGAAAGGACAAACCATTCCTCAAATTAAGGCCTTTTGCACTTTGGTGATACATCTTTATTTACGAAAACCTGACATCTCCATTTCATTAAATTTTTAGCACTAATCTGTGCTTCTTGCTAGATATTTAACAAATGAAGTTTTTGTTAATGTATTAGTCTGTTCTCACACTGCTAATAAAGACATACCAGTGACTGGGTAATTTAGAAAGGAAAGAGGTTTAATTGACTCAAGTTCTGCATGGCTGGGGAAGCCTCAGGAAACTTAGAATTATGGCAGAAAGGGAAGCACATCCTTCTTCACATGGCAGCAGCAAGGAGAAGTGCTGAGCAAAATGGGAAAAAGCCCCATATAAAACCATCAGATCTCATGAGAACTCACTCCCTATCACGAGAAGAGCATGAGGGTAATCCCCTTATGATTAAATTACCTCCCACCAAGTCCCTCCCACCACATGTGGGGATTATGGGAACTACCATTCAAAATGAGATTTGGGTGGGGACATAGCCATCCATATCAGTTAATGACAATTTCGTTCATAAATTCATTCATTCATTCACAGCCCTCTGGATTACATATACCAGGGAACAAAACAGGTTAAAAAAAAATCTCTGTTCTTGGGGAGCTAAAATTCTAGTAGGTAGAGAATAAACATAATAAGTAAAATACATGGTATTTTAAGCCCTTTGGAAAACATGCAACATGGTGGGAGATATGGAGAGAGCAGACTGCAATTTTAGTTGGGGATGGTTCTGTGTCAGTCTCACTGAGAAGGTGACTTCCAAAGGCTTGCAAAAGAAAAGTGGGTTAGCCAAGCAAAGGGAGCAGCCTAGGCAGGCAGAATGAATGGTGCAGGAATCCTGAAGAGGTAGAGAACAAGTGGGAGGGGAGAGGTGGAGGAACAGCAGTGTAGCTGTGAGAGGGATGGGGGCCCAGTAAGAGGTGAGGTCAGAGAGTCATGGGGTGGAGGAGTACAGATTACATAGGGTCTCCTGGGCCATTATGAAGATCTTGATGTACTCTGGTTGAAGAGGGAGCTGTTGCAGGATTTTAAATGAAGAACCGGTGGCCCCTGACTTTTGAAGGTCACTCTAGCTGCCACGTTGAGACTAGATTGAGGCCAGGCAAGGGTGGAAGCAGGGAGACCAGGTAGGAAGAGGATTTACTTAGACCAAAGCAGTAGCAGGGAAAGTGGTGAGAAGTGGTCAGACCCTGGATCTATTCTAAAGGTGGCACTAACAGAGTTTGCTGAGGGATTCAAGATGGGGTGTGAGAGAAAGGAAGGGGACAAAAATGAGATAGTCCAACGGTAAAGGGAAAAGTGGAGTTTCTATCAACTGAGTTTGTATGCCTTTGTTTCTGGGACTCAGGGGTAAACTTCTGAAAGACAAGGATATGCCCTGTGTTCTGTAAACATCACAGAATCAAGAAACAATAAAAATGATGTCTAAACATAAAGTTGAATATTCCCCCTCATTTATGTGCAACCTACAGGGAGCTTGAGCCTTTCCCATTGCATAGGGAACGTCTCAAGCTCCACTCTGGGGCCTGCCATCTAGGTTGGCACCTGAGGGTAGATGTTTCTGGGCCCTCATCATTCCCCTTAGAGTCTTAGTGATGACCTATGGATGGCATGGGGATGGGTTACTTCTTATCTGTTCTGGATATGTTTTACTCTTTGGACTCCATGGAAATCCAGGTACGTTCCCAAACATGTAACAGTTTAGGAGAGGGATAGAGGATGAGGGATGAGATCGGGTTGCACTTCAGGTCTCACTATCTTATTTTCTTGCACTACAAACAATGCAAGCTTAATCCAAAGGGCATGGGACAAAAATACTTGAAATTTTTGACAGAGGCCAGCTCAAAAACATAAATGAATGACCCTGGCCAGATGGAAACAATGGGGAGTAAGTGGTGCTGACTGTGGCAAAACAAAGAGTTGCAGGTGATGGCTGCTATGAGAAAATGTAAGCCCAATAAACAAAACGTGTGTGAGTGGATTGCAGCCCAGGAACCACTTCTTGGCCAATGGCTTGGGCCATGGGAGCAGTACCATGAAGACTCTCTTGGTCTTTAGAAGGTTCCTCCCTCTAACTCTCCCTCCCTTCCCCTTTCCCACAGCCCTTTCTTTAACCCATTCATTGCCTATACTACACTACCCAATTCACCCTACACTACTTCCTGACTTTTGCTCAGCCCCTACAAAAATAATCTGGTTCTGGATCTTTTTGTTCCCCTGTGTCTTGCCAACTCTACTGAAATAAATACATAAAGTGTTTGTCTATAGATGTGAAGTAATTCACAAGTTTTACATTTCAGTATTTACCTATACATATTTACCAATGTACACTCCTAGCAGCATGCTGCAAGGGAGTCTTCCGTATGCCAACACTTGACTCACAATTGTTTTCATTTTTTCCAGTCAAGTGGGCAGCAGAAATAGTCTTTCTTTTTCCCTGTGTTTTCCTGATTGTTGGTGAGGTTGAGTATCTTTTCAAGTGTTTGTTGATTATCTGAATTTTCTTCTGTGGATTACCTACTCATATCCTTTGACCCTTGTTCTATTGTATGGTTTGTCTGTTGTCTTTCCTTTAACAGTTAAATATTTCACAAATATTTTTTCTCAGACTGTTTTGTGTTTTGCATGTGTGTGCATGCGTGTGTGTGTGTGTGTGTGTGTGTGTGTGTGTTTTAATGCTGTTTATGGTGTCTTTCATTCCTCAAAAAAATTTCCTTAAGGTCATTATATCTGATTTTCTTTTTCATTATGGATTCTGAGTGTTCTATCTTCTTGTGGAAGACTGTCCCCATATCAAGCTTGTAAAGAGAGTCTCCTTTATTTTCTTCTATATTCACAAATTTGGTCTTTACATTTGACCTTTTCATTCATCTGAAAATTCTTTTTTAAATCATATGAAAATTAGTCTTTTCTTCAAATGGTTAGCCAACATTATTTTCTGGAAAAACAAAAATCCATTGTTTCCCACAACTTTACAATGTGGCCTTCACCTATATTCAACTCTAGTCACTTAATTCAACAGCAAACATTTGTTGAGCTCTGCTACATGGAGAACTCTGCAAGGTAGAGTTAAGGCTCAAAGTAGAGGCAAAACCAGATGGGCTCCTGGACTCCATCAGTGTTAGCCTTGATTCAATACTCTCTGCTGGACTTTACTGTTTTCAAACGTAATGTATCATTAGCTTTCTAAGAATATTTCATACCTATTAATGGTAGTTCCAACTATACCAATGATCTAAGATTATAACATATTTTTATCACGAAACAGGAACAAATAAAGAGGTAATCTGTAAAAAGCTCCCCAGCTTTCCCATGTCCTCATTATAACTCCATTCCAGGTTCTCCTCTGATCCTTGAAAGAGCACCCGTCTATCTGTGAGCGTCATGAGCAGGAATGCAAGTTCAGTGCCACCTTTGCTCCCTGCAAACGAAATATATTAATTTCCCATGTCTCTCATTGTTTCCTCACCCATTCAGGAGGAATTCGAAGGGAGAGCAAGAGAGTGTTACAGCATGACTACCTGCGGCTGCAAGCAAGGGCACCTCCCTGCTTCTCTTGCTTTTCCCCTTTCACCTTTTCCTTGCTGGCCTTCAAGTGAAAAAGACTCATCTCCCCTTAGACCCAGGAAACAGGAAGAAATATCTCATTGACTTGAGAAAAATGTCTAATGAAAATACGTTTATTCCTTTAATGCCTAGGGAGATTGCAAATCTATTTAGGGAAATATATCTTAAAATTTTGTCTTGAACTTGAAGTTCATCCGGACACGGCCTCTCTGTAATGCAAGTATAAGGGGAACCATGGCAGATTTTTAATGTCAACAGTGGTTTTTCTTTAGGGGCATTCCATGTAAACTATTGACACCTCCAAGGGTCCAAAGTGAAAGTCCTACATTGAGCTGTTTATATAAAAGTTTTCACAATTCAATGGGAAAGCAAATCTTTATTTCAAGTATAGATGTTTTTCCTCTCCATTATCCCATCATGAAACTTGCTTTTGACCTAACGCAAGGTCAAAAGCAGGACCTTGACCTGCTAGAATGGAGGCCTCAGGGTGTGCCTGAAGACTAAGAAGGAGACATACTATTTGAAGTGATCTCCACGATATTTATGATTTCAAGGGCTCTATTTTTGGCTCTTGTAAGGCCTGGTTTTGACTACTCTGCACATTACCTCACCTCTCACCTCCTTTACTTTCTTTCCCTTCTCACCACCATCATCCCTATTCATCAGTGGAAGCCAACTAAATAGAGAATGAATGGCTGATGAAAACTACAATGGAAGCCAATCTTGAAAGAATGGACTTTCCAGGAGGTGAAGTGTAGGAGAAAGGTCCCGGGGTAAGGAGAGACACTGATGACAGCAGGACTGGAAATGGCAAGAGCCAGGAGTCACAGACTGAGGTCCTTCACCCCAAGGTGAAGCCCATAACTTCTTCCATTCTTCCTCCGCCATGTGAAAATATCCTCCAAGATGTGTTACTCTTATGTATTTGTTACTAACTCCATCCACTTGTTTCTCATTGGAAGGAAATATTTCTAATTCATTGGAGAAGTTTAAATTTTAGTAAAATTTTTAGTGTTTATGATTCAGAGTTAAATAGAATCCCCTAATTTACATTGATTTTCTTTTAAAAGGATGAGTTTGGTCTTTCAAAATGTGAAATGCCTCCACAACAGTTATCTTCAAATGGTTTTATCTTCTTGCTTGCTTCATTGTCCCTGGCCCTTCTGGAAAGTTGACTTTATTTTATACACCCAGATACTTTTGCTTCACCCGTTTGCTGTGCTCCTAAGGCACTCCCAAACTTAAAGTAAAAGGATGAATTTGCTGATTTTTCTTCCATGAATAAGCCATATCCTCTAGAGCAAATGGGCATAAACTCTGTAGGTTTCTTGTCCTCATTGGCATAGGTTTTAGACTTTGTGGAGACAAAAAAAGAAAAAAAAAATTCAAATTCCCTTAGAACAAATGACCCAGATTAGAGAGCAATGTATTGACTAGGAGGGAAATGGACAGAAAGAAAATATGTAGCTTGTCTCTACAACTGTAGTTTTTAAGCCCAAATAGTTTCTTGGAAGGCTTCTTTGGGTGGGAGGGTTTATTGATTTTTTTAAATTTCTTTAGCTCCTTTCTAAGTCCTACTTCTGGGGCGGCTGCTGGATCATCAACTCCCCAGCACAAAAGAAGGCACCGAAGTCCCCAAGGCTGTCCAGAGAACAAAGGGGAGCCCGCTGCATACTGATAAATTGCTCGTGTTAGCACCTGTAAATCTGTTTTGCATTTCATTTTAACCTTTATTCACTGCCGATAACAGCCCCTGAAAATGAATCTTGACAGCATGTTGTGATTTTACAGTATCCAGCAGCAAAGCCCAACTAATTGTGAGCATATGATTTTTCAAGCACTAAATTTTATACTTAGTCCATGGCTCTGACAAACTTACTTATTTGGCAGTTGCTAATCATTAAGGCATTAATTGCTTTTCTCCCAGCATTCAAGCAAGATGAAGTTTGTTTTCTAAAAAGCAACTTCTGCTAAGCTGGGCAGTCATCTTTGTTTCTTTGTGGGCCGTTCCTGCGGATGTGTTTTTTGCTGAACTGTTTCAAGAAAAAACAAAATACTGTTGAGATAGCAAACAAAGGCCCCTGTGCTGAAGTCTTGCAGAAGGGCAATTCCAGTGGTGTCTAGTTTCAGGCTAGAATGCTAAGATCATAATTTCAGGCCATCGATGGCTCTCCCAGATGTCTTTGGTCAAGTTAATCACAGTTTGCCTGAAGGTTGAGTTTTCAGGTAATCCATCATGGCATAATTGTAAATCAAGATTCCTTCTAGCTAAAAGTTGGGAGGTTTTAGAGCAGCCTGAGACTATGAACCACGAACATAAGGCCCCCAGCCTCTGTCTTTTGAGTTGTGCAACTGAAGCTAATTTCACAAATGCTAAAGAAGGCTCAAGATGTTACATGTCAAATGGACACATGAAGTGATTGTCATTTGTGTCAGTAGGAGCACATATGATGTTGTAGGACTCAGGCACACCTGGCCTTGTAATGGACCCTCCAGTGATGGAAGATTTTCATCCTAGATGGGTAGGCATTGACACCATACCTAGTGTGCCCTCCGCCAGGCACCGTGGGGGTGTGGAGTATGTCCACCGATGTCCTTGTTACTAGAGGAGAAAGCACATTTTTCTGTTTCTGTTAGCTTTTTCTCCCTAGTTTCACAAACCCCTTTAGTCTATGTTGCTTTCCTTCAGCCTGATTTTAATATTTTCCCTTATTTACACTGAATTCCAATTTAAGTTAGAAAACCTAGTATTGAAAGACCAAATCTACTTCAGAGGATCTCTAATCCTTGATGTCCAAAGTGTTACCTGCATGAAACATACACAAAATTTTATACACACACTCATATCCTATTGTATGTTCATTACTTGTATCATTTCACTTACTCCTCCACTTACCCAGTAAATTAGGTATTCTTACTGCCCCCCATCTATTTTTTTTCCAGATGAGGAAATTCAATGGTGAAATAAAACATTGTCCAGAGCCTTCTGAATTTCGCAGGTGCACAGCCAGGATTTGAACCCTGGACTGCTGGTCTTTGGAGAACACCCACACCATCAAAACTTCCGTGCATAGGCTACATGGCAATCATTATGCATTTTTATTTTTTCCATCAGCTATTCTGACCTCCTTCCACGGCACATCATCTGGGAGTGCTCCTGAGGATTAACATGGCACTTGTTCATGCCCTGGTGTACCTCCCAGAGCTCTGGCTCATCTTAACACCACTTAGAGATGTTGCTCTGTTTCTTTCCTAACCTGAGCTTCACAACAACATCTCTTGCAACCAAGACAAAATGGAATGGTCAGAGAGGAAAATAAGAAACTGGCTTTCCTTTCATACCATGCTGTCCCAGGGGTGGTTTTAGATATGTGTGAAAGAGACTCAAAGTCTATATCCTTTGAATTAACAAAACCACGTTACTACCTGTTCATAAGGAAACAGCAGTGGTATTCGCAACACAAAGGAAAAAAAAATTAAGGCAGTTGTCTCTATGAGTTTCCCAGATCATGAAAAGTAAATGTATTTTTCCTTGCATTCTATCCAAGAATATTTGCAACAGTGGAACTCCAGCTAAAATTCAAAGTCAATTCTCAATCCCTCAAAGTTACTTTCTTCTTCTACTAAATAGGGAAGTTTATTGCTAATGACCCTGGAGAAACAGTCAGGCGGGACCACATATCTTCTGCCTCTGGTCTTGCCAGGCATTGCCAATTCATCACTGCACTTTGTTTCCCTGGGCCCTGACCCAGTCACACAAGACAGTCACTACAATCAATCAGACTAGATGCTCAAGAGGAAGCAGAGTCTACACTGCATACCTAGAATGATGCAAACAGCAATATCACAATCAGAGAGTTACTTTTTTCTAAGTGAATATTCTGTCACTGCTGTCTCTGGCACAGTTGCTCTCTCTAAACCTCCTTTTAAAATTCCTTTCTTGTGTTGTTGGGGTCAGGTGACTACAAAAGTTCATGCTTATGAGGATGCATGGGTGGTATGGAGAGTTGACTAACCCCCACTGAGAGTAAAGGAACTCCCATTCTCAATCCTCTGTCTTTTCTTCCTAAGCACCTCCTGTTTGAGGAAGTTAATATCTCAGTCAGAGAGAATTTGTTTTCATAAAGAAGTAGGAACTTTCTTGGAATTGTAAAAGTACTTCCTTGAAATAATTATTTCTGATTCAGGGCCCCTTTGCCGCTCATACATTCAGAAATCAGGAGCACTGGCCGGGCGCGGTGGCTCAAGCCTGTAATCCCAGCACTTTGGGAGGCCGAGATGGGCGGATCACGAGGTCAGGAGATCGAGACCATCCTGGCGAACACAGTGAAACCCCGTCTCTACTAAGAAATACAAAAAATAGCCGGGCGAGATGGCGGGCGCCTGTAGTCCCAGCTACTCGGGAGGCTGAGGCCGGAGAATGGCGTGAACCCGGGAGGCGGAGCTTGCAGTGAGCTGAGATCCGGCCACTGCACTCCGGCCTGGGCGACAGAGCGAGACTCCGTCTCAAAAAAAAAAAAAAAAAA